>NC_136512.1:1221145-1336145 GCF_053919585.1 Euprymna scolopes | reverse complement strand
CAATTGTAAAATTGAAAAATACTGAACTCGTAAAATTCAATTAATTTCATTACTGTTTTTTAAAAAATAAAAAAATATTTCTATTACTTTTTATAAAACTTTAATAGTTTATTTTGGAAGTATAATCCATAAAGAAAATAAACAACCCACTTTTAAAAGAGAAATTACGAGTTTTTTTTTTTTTATATTTTAATCGCAGTTTCGTGTTAGGGGTGTCAAAAATTCCTACAAAAATTCTGATACTGCTAGTGTTACACTCGAACTGTGTCGTTGCATTTCAACCACTTGAACCCGCACGTTGTCTGATACTTCGTCACAAATGAACTCTCTGTCTCTCTCTCTCTTTCTCTCTCTCTCTCTCTCTTTCTCTCTCTCTCTCTCACACACATACACTCTCTCTCTCTCTCTCTCTCTCTCTCTCTCTCTCTCTCTCTCTCTCTCTCTCTCTCTTTGACGGAATGGTCATAACTAGGTCTATGACAACAGCATATTCTTTTCATTGTTTTGACTCTCGAGTATATATCTGACACAGACATAGTTAATCAACCGAGAACTATGTCACTTTATATAAAAGCATATAATATATCAACAGATCTGTGCCAGATATATACTCTAGAATCAAAACAATGAAAAGAATATGCTGTTGTCATAGCCCTAGTCATTACTGACCAGCCGTAGCATTCTTCACGAATCATCCCCATTGACTCCGGTTCTGCACCATTCTAATCAACTCAGTCATGCTAATGTCCACGATGTCTTTCACGTTGTCTGATATTCTTGTTTTTGGCTTTCCACGTCCTCTTTGCCAGGAGTTGTACCAAAGAGCAGAACATTTGTTGGCTTGTATATTCTAGCCACATGTCCCAAAACTCGCAATCTCCTGTCCACAATTTGGTTAATACATACAAAAAAGGTAAGCTGTTTCACAAATAGATTTTAATACTGAAAACGGACACATTTATCCACGCATGATTACTGTATGTACTAGTTATTCAAAAGGAATTAACATTCAAGAGGTTATTTCATTTTCATATTGCATGAAAGAAAATCAGTTTTAACAATTAACTGTGTTTTTAATGGAAATTACTAATAGAATCCGTGGTAATCAATATAAGAAATTTTAAGTCAATTTCACCTTTTAGGGTCAATATCCTAGGTCACCGGCCACCACCTGTGGCCGATCTCCCGTGCTCAGGTCAAGCAACTGACCTCTGACTTCCTTCGGAAACTGTAACTCGTAATGTCTAGTCGTCTGGGAGACCTCCACATTGAATTCTAAACGTTTCTGTGGAGAATTCTGCTGAAAGCAAAAAGCGAATACATATCTAGCTTTGACAATAAAAGAAATATATATCTATAGATTTTAATTCAAGTATTTTTTATATTTTCTGTCATCCAGGATTCAATTAGGCAATCTTGGCATATTTACCCGGTCTTTCTCAGGTCTCAGAGGGGTCTGAACCTCCCCCATGGGGAACAAATCGCTCCCTCAAGTCGATCACGTCACACGTATTCTATTAAGAAATATTATATAAAGTTGATTTATTCAATTTATTTTTAATTTAATTTATATTTAATTTTATTTTTAATTATAACCAAGATCAGTTGCGTCTAAAAACGGAAGTAAGTTTTCGTTTAACCCATAAGTTATTTCTCTTTAAGTTATGAGATTTTGTTTCCCTGTTTGAATTTCAAAGATGAAGATAACTATGTTTGATTCTTCCAAAAATCCTAAATATGGTCAATAGTCAGGAAAATTCAACTTATGATATTTGCTTGATCTTAAATAATATTGAACTAAACCCTCCGCCGGCAATAGCTTTTTTTACCTGACAACTCCAGGTATGTACCTCTAATATATATATATATATATATATATATATATATATATATATATATATATATATATATATATATATATATATATATATATATATACATATATATATACATATATATATATATAATTATAAAATGTATATGGCGATTAAGGTACACTGAATATTTCGCGTTTCATCCACTCTAGGACTCTTCAGGCTTATGTGCACAAGCCTGAAGAGTCCTAGAGTGGATGAAACGCGGAATATTCAGTGTAGCTTAATCGCCATGTACATTTTATAACTTGCTAACTAGCTCTAACTACGTATTGAGCACTTTTGAAGTAAATACTAAAAGTTTACGCATAAATCTATACCTTCGTATATTGATTTTATGTGAGTAAATTAAGTAGTTATATATATAAAGAGAGAGAGAGGAGAAAGAGAGAAGGTGAGAAAGATATATATATATATATATATAAACAGAGATGTGTGTGCCACAGACGATTTCTGATTGGTTAATCCAATAATCACATCTCCTAAAAAACTATGGTTCGTAGGCTTTTAACGATACCATAAAATATTATGGCTTTATTTATTGTCCATCTTGGAAGGGTTTAATTTTTTCCTAACTTGCCATTTACAAATTAGAAAAATACGAAACTAACTTACAATCTAAAAATCGAACCTCCGACTCAACGTCCGCCATTCAGAAAGCAAACGCTGGACAGATTATTAGTACTACTACTACTACAAACAATACAGCACGAAAACACGCGCACACACGCACACACACTCACGTCCACTACCGTCCTTGGCTACGTCACGTTGTTATGGCAACACGATAAATACACAGTAAATTTTATTTTCTTCATTTCTACGCAAATATTACGCAAATGTAAATCATATAGAATATCTGTATGAATATAATTACACGTAATAGTTAAATAAAGATGATCATCGTATAAGAGAACCGAAAAAAAAAACTAATAGGGAATTTGTATAAAGTTGTATTTTCTTTTTAAATAAATAGAAAAAAGGGGTGTTGATAAGACTATCGATACTTATACAGTTTAGTGACGACATTAAAAAATGGAAATATTGAAACAAACATTTTATTGTACGTAACTGTTATAGACTGAAGTTCTCCGAGAAAAAATTTCACTTCATTTGATCAAGTAGTTTGTTCTTACAGCGAAAAACAATTATTTATCACGACGACGTCAACGTGGCCATTTTGGAAATGTACCTAGCAGAATACCTCCATTTTATGCCAAATTTCGCAATCTAGCCTTTTTTTTCTCGCCATATTGAGATGCGCACAACACATCTGCAATTTTTTTACGTTTTTTTTTTTTTAAATCTGGAATTTTTTTGCGTATTTTTTTTTTTTAAATAAGAATACTATTGAATATGCAAAGAAATTGAAGAATGCAAAGAATTGAAGAATTTTTATACGAGATTATTTTCGAAACATGCCCAGTTGGACACGCATGGATAACTTCGAAACTTCGTTTATTTACTTCTGTTACAAATTAAAAAAAACAAAAAACACTCCAAACATGGCATCTGTCTTCGCAAAAAAAAAAAAAAAAATCTCATTCTGGTGGGGAGGGGGGAAGGGCTAGATTGGCCTAAAATGGAGGTATTCTGCTATGTGCGGCAGTTACCTGCCCTTGGGGAATTCCTGGGCCTGCAATAACATTTCCAAAATGGCCACGTTGACGTAGCCGTGATAAATCATTGTTTTTCGCTGTAAAAAAAAAAATACTTGATCAAATGAAGTGAAATTTTTTTTCGGAGAACTTCAGTCTATAACAGTTACGTACAATAAAAATTTTTTTCAATATTTCCATTTTTTAATGTCGTCACTAAACTGTATAAGTACCAGACTATCAATACACACAAAAAAATATAGATTTATTTTTGGGTAAAGTTCCCCCGGGTTTTCCTTTCACTTCAGTAAATAATGGTCTTTTGTTATATATATATGGCGTACTATTATCCTTATATATATGATGTTTATGTTTATATATATGTATAGGTGATAGTGTCTGTGTGTGTCTGTGTGCATTTCCCTACGCTAAAACTCTGTCAATTTTAAGCCTACAGATTCGAAATTTGATATACAGGGTACTGAGATTTGGGTAAATCGATGTGATAGGTTTTCGACAGAAATTTGGCGATTAAGTGGTCAATATTCAACAATTAGACCTTTGAGAACTCTACCAAACTCCTCCTACAATTTTGGGTCTAAACACATGATATTTTATATATAGATTCCTTGGACATGGATCTAACTTATTAACTTTACTTGATCCCTAAACAATAAATGTTAAGAGGTCATAATAGGGGTCGAAATTTAAAAAAAATTGACCGTTTTTTTTTCCTCAGCATACACTTCAAAACACCTGGGCAACGCCGGGCACCGATTGCTAGTATATATATATATATATATAGATGGATAGATAGATAGATAGATAGATAGATAGATAGATAGATAGATAGATAGATAGATGGTATACTTTTCTCATATAGTGAAACTGATACCAACAAATACTCCTCGTTTTTTGACTGTCTCTATTGTTTCATCAACTGACACGTAATTGGACTCCTGACTCGGTCATCTCAATTATTAAGCATCCGTCTTACCTTTCTCGTTTGGTTGTATCTTCTCGTTTAATTGTCAAGTTACAACTGAATAATACACAGTCATTCTATATATATTAGCTTGAAGTAGTTTGCTTGAAGCATTGCTTAATGTGTATATTAAATTTATAAAGGCAGGATATTTCAAAGATGTAAAATATTGTATATATATGAAACAGCATATGTATCGATATATATGGCTACGCATATATGCATGAATTAGATGAATAAAATTAAAACTAATGACGCCACTATTATATCTTTAGTTGTTTGCGTTTATCCCTTACACCTTTATATTGTTCTGCTTTCTTTAAACCTAAATTTCTTTTCACACACACACACGCACACACACACACACACATATATATATATATACTAGCAAAAGTACCCGTCGTTGATTGGGTCCAAAAACAGCCTACAGAAAATGGACTTTGATTTATGAAAATATGATAGGTTATGAAAAGGAAGGGTTGTAAAGAGATAGCTTCGAATTTGTGGGTATCAAAGCCAAAGCAAAATATGATGAAAGTAAAAATAAAATAGATAAACCCCATAATTTATTATACCATACCTGTTCACACTGAAACACTTATCACAATATTCTGTGGATCTATATTAAAAAAAACTTGTTAAACTTTGTGACATATTTCCATTCTATGGAGGTCAGTCGCGAACTAACACCCCATAATTTTATTATACCATATTTCTTCAAACTGAAACATAATTATCAAAGTATACTTACGCAGATAGATATGAAAAGTCTTTATTAAAGTTTGTGCCTATTTCCATTCTATGGAGGTCAGGCGCGAACGCAGACCCCACAATTTTAATATATCATCCCTATTTAAGTTAAAACATACTTATCAAAGTGTTCTGATGTATATCTATATCAAAAACACTTATAAACGTTTTTTTTTTTTTAATTTTTTAATTTTTTATTTCCATACTTTGTGGACCAGGCGCGAAAGCAGACCCCACAATTTTAATGAACCACCGTTCTGCCAGATCAAACATGCCCATTCCTGTGTCTCGATACATCTATCATTATATGTAATCAGTTTTTTAAAATAGTCAACCATATAGGAGCCTATTCGTGACCAGACACACACACACACACATACACACACAGACATTCAGTTTTATAAGATATATATATATATTATAAGATAAAATTAAAAGCCAAGAACAATGCGAGATTTTTTTATATATAGAGTAAAATTAAATGCAAACAAAAGAAATAAATTTCTTTTTTTTTGTTGTTTGTTTTTTCTTTTTCACACAAATTTTAACTCTAAACAACAGTAATTTTTTATTCTGTTGTATTCAATGGTGTTGTAAATCTATAAAAAAATAAATAAAAAAAAAAAATAAAAAAAATTACTGTTGTTTAGAGTTAAAATTTGTGTGAAAAAGAAAAAACAAACAACAAAAAAAATAAATTTATTTCTTTTGTTTGCATTTAATTTTACTCTATATAAAAAAAAATCTCGCATTGTTCTTGGCTTTTAATTTTATCTTATAATTTTCTTCAACAATGCTTCAAGCAAACTACAACCTACTTATATATATATATATATATATATATATATATATATATACTTCTATAAATTTAGTTTGTTTTTTTTATATTGATATTCATATTAAAAAGCCGTCTTTCTATTTATTTAAAAAGAAAATACAGCTTTCTTATATATGGGTCGTGGAATTGTATTCAGCTGCAAAAGATCTAGCTAATTTGCATATTCTTTTAAACATTCACTTCAATTAGTTCCCTATTAGTTTTTTCGGTTTTCTTATGGGATGATAATCTTTAGTTAACTATATTCATGCAGATATTCGACATGATTTATACGTGCGTAATATTTGCGTAAAAAGTTTATAGTAAACGCAAAAGTCTTTCCATATCTTTATGTATAAGTATATATTTTGTTTTAAAAATTTTGCTTGCCAAACCTAGAGTTTTTAGTCTACAGACACGAAAATTCATATTTAAGGTATTTGAACCCATACAAAACTTTATATTTTGGGTTTTATCCCGGGAAATCGTAACAAAAGTGTGAAAATTTAAAAAAAAAATTAAATTGGCCAGGTTAAGATCGAACGCCAGCATTACGAATATGCATGCATAACGTAGTAGCTACTGGTTCATGTTTTAATTTTTAGCCGTGCAGCAAACATTTCTTCGTAACTCAGTCATTAACTGCAAAGAAAAAAATAAATTGTAAGCAAAACGTTTGGGCTTCGGTGCTTGGTGTTAGCGCACGGGTCATTTTTTTTTTTTTTTTTTTTTTAATCATTACTATATATTGGGTCCACAATATAATATAATAATAAATACGAATTCTGCATTAATCAAAATATCATATTTAAACGTATTTTACGACTTGGCAATGTCAGACTCCCTGCTAATATATATATATATATATATATATATATATATATATATATATATATATATATATATATATATATATATATATACTAGCAGGCCGGTCGTAAAATACGCTTAAATATAATATTTTGATTAATGCAGAATTCGTATTTATTATTATATTGGGCCCTATATATAGTAATGATTTAAAGGCAAGATTTGAATTACACTACAAATTCGTGTAGTGAGTTCAATCTCGGCTAGGGCCGCGCTAGACTGGACCGGTATGGATAAAAGTTTCAAGTAATTATATATATAATTAGTTTAAACTTTTATCTATACAAACATTTTTGCTACATATGTGCATACATGCCTCAGCTGTGACATAGATTTATAGATCTTAACATTAAAATCTGTTATAAGAGAGGACCTATAACTAAAATCTACAGAAATACAGCCAATAGAAACATCTTTATTCATTATAAGTTGGCCCTCACTACGATAGGCGATGACCGAAATTTCTGTGTAAAACACAACCGCTTACACTAAGTGGTTCTATTCAGTGCTGGAGTTAAATGGGTACCCTTACCCCACTATAAACTCCTCTGTGAATCTTAAAAACTTTACATCCAGCATTTGATTCTTAAAAGTACCTAACCTCAGTGATCAAATCACAACACTCCACAAGGTCATTATTCGTTCTGTATCATCGTTAAGACAGCAAATAGCTACACACAAATACTAAGACAGACGATCACTGTGAATTATTTCTAATTGAATGCTACGGACATTTCCCATAGCACATATACGGATTAGAATATACCACGTGCAACAAGTTTTAAGCGGATAGTACCATGAGACTCCTACGCATAAAGATTACAAAACATACACAAATACAAACATCATTATTTTTAAGTACCTTTACACTTGCAACAACACTAACAGATTAATCCAAATTATAATCTTAGCTATGAAGATAAACATTGGAAACCTTCGAATTAAGGAAGCTTTATTTATTACGAGGTTATGCCTTGAACTTAATTGCAGGGTTGAACCTGGCTCATCATTTGTAATACAATCCACATCATATTTAATTTTAGCTCACACACATTGCAAAATTAAAATTCAACGTAAATTTGAACAAGTCAAAAGTATTAATAAATATTTTTTCAAAATATTGATATTAGGAAAACAAATAAATAAATAAATATAATTAAAACAAAATGTTCACAAATATTAACTGTATAATACATTTAATAGATTAATTTTACATGTATTAGTAGAATTAAAAAGGCGAACAAATAAATTAAAATGGATATAACTATTAATAAAATAACACTTTTAGTGTATAGATATATAATTACTTACTCAACCTTCATAATATTATAGAATTACATACTCATTAAATGCCTCAAGTGATGCACTGCACTGGTTTCTGATTTTGGGCTTAACATCATATCGATTCAGAGAGCAATCCTAACTTTACTCCGGATGCGCCAAATCGTCTTCATGAAAGCTATCAGCTACGTTTGCCAATATTGCAAAACAATCGTGTTCTGACAATCTTCAACTTATCTTTTAGCACGACAGCAGGCATCAGCAGGTGAGTCTAAGAAGGATACGAAAAATACAAGTTTTTTTTTTAGTTGTTCCTTCATTCTTTTTCTTACTAAATTCTTTCCGTGCTTTCGTTTTTTTTTGTTTTTGTTTTTTGTTTTTTTAGCCAAATCCATTTTGACGCGGCTAGAACATTATTAGTATTAATCTTCAGAGACATTTTTATTTCAAAAAAATATCATTAACAATATATTGTACGTATTGGTGCAGAAAAAAAACCGTGAAATTTCCACAGAGTTTCGCTAGTCTAAGATGAATTCTGCTTATGTTAATACTTTGATGATGTGTCACAATACATCCGATCGTTAAGAGTGATTTATACATTCGAATCCAAATATGTAACGATCTATAGGTTTATTGATGCAATTCTATCGGTCGGATGTCCGATGAATCTGCAGTAAAATGTTAACATAAATGAAATCTATTGTGAAAAGAGTTATGTTTGAATGCTATGATGATGCAGTTTTGTAGAAAAATACCGTTAGTTCGGGACAATGTAGGTAAAAATAATAATGGCAATATTGAAGGATTGCAATAATTTTCAATTATAAATATTTATTTATGAACGCACCAGGATGGTAATTTTGTGTTAAGTACTAGAATTTTCAAGGTATTTCTCATCTTCAGGAGAAACAAAAGAAAAAGAATATGTGCAATCAATTGGTTGATTTGTGTTTATGTCGGAAGTCGTAAATAACAGTTTTACAGTCAGAATAGGTTTTAAGAAATTGATCTAACAACCGACTTTGTCTCGTTCTCGAAGAGTTGAAATATCTGTTAATCGTGGCAAACTATGGTTGGCTTAGACTAAGTGTGGGGAGGATGTTAGAGTTTGCTTGAAGCATCGTGCGTAGTGTGAACGAAATTGTATTTGAAGGCTATATCAATGCCGTTCGTAGGAAACACTGTAGACATGAGTTAGTATATAAAAGAATAATGACAATATTAGAAGAAAATTTCAATAATTTTTTATTAAAGTTTAATTACTAACATAATGTGTCGTACAAGATGATAGGGGTTGATGTCCCTAATTTTCGAGATTGGTATCTCTTCATCAGAGCAGAAAAAACGTGTACAACTGTTTGGCGAGTTTTTCCTTTGCCTGTTTTATTTATTTATTTATTTTTACGTTTTTATATCCGGAAGTCAGTGTGACAGACTAGCTTTCAAATCAATTTCCAGGGTAGGAGTGGTGATGAATATTAAGTATTGTTAGGAATTATTGTAGCTTTTTTTAATATGTATACAAAAGATACTGTTTACATATTACGCTTAAAGTGTGTATTTAGGAGAGTTAATGACTGCTGTATTAGTGTTGTGTAATATCCGGTTTGGGTGAAGCGAATGTTGATTGCTATTTGCGTAAAATTCATTCCAGCTACCGAGAGTCGCCTGATTTTATCATTTTATTATTTTTTCTGGAACAACAACGTCGGGCGTAGTGTGAAAGGAGTTGTGTTTGAAGGCTATGGCAGTGCAGTGTTGTAGAAATCACCGTTTGGTTCGGGACAAGGTAAGAAAAAGGAATGATTAGAATGTTGAAGCATTTCAATTATTTTATAAACCTCCACCCTCAATGATACTATTTGTATGTCCAAAGTTTGTTGCTTGAATCGGTTGTGTTCAGATTTATATTATTTTTATGTTGATTTTCCGTTTACTCTGCATTTCATAATAAAACACCTGCACAAAACCATTTCAAGTCGTGTGGGTAAGCGAGAAAGGAATTATCCAATCAGTTAAGAACCTCATACTTTCTCTGCCACTTAAAATCGATTTGGAAATGAATTATTGTGTGCCAACACTAACGAACATTTTTTCGTCACATTTGACGGAGAGCATACACATACAGAATTTATATATATATATATATATATATATATATATATTAATTCTGTGTGTATATATATATATTAATTATGTATATATATATATATATATTAATTCTTTATATATATATTAATTCTGTATATATATATATTAATTCTGTATATATATATATATATATATATATATATATATATATATATATATATATATATATATATATATACATACATACACTTCAGAATAAAATTATCCAACAATCGGCTGGTATGGACACCTGTGATTATAAGATTTAAAAGATATTCCTGGCAGTAATATTCTATATGTATTATCCCACCTAAATAAGAATTGCCCAATATACAAGATAGAGCAAATAAATCAAATTTTTAGTCATTCAATGAATTAAAAAAATGTATGACGTGAAATCTTTGAGTTTCAGACCAAAAGATTTTCATTATTCTATGAAAGACAAAGAATACATTAGAAATATTTTAACTCCTTATCCTATAGGATTTCGATGTCTATCATCTCTTCAGAGGAGAAAATATTAGCAAATAGTTATAACGGTTTACACCTTATTTGCTAAAGTCAGTGAGACATGGAAAATCACAATTAAAAAGTGATTGAGTAATTAAAAATCATAGAGTAAGAGAAGTTAAAGAAAAGGATATAAAAGTTAACATCCAAATTTCATGGTAAAATACGAAGTCTTTGAAAGCAGTGTGGTAAAATGATCCAAACTGTATTTTGAGTAATCCATATCATAATGTAATGATTCTTTTCTTTAACTTCCCTTACTCTATTACTTTTAATTACTGAATCAATTTTAATTGTGATTTTCCATGTCTTACTGACTTTAGCAAATAAGGTGTAAACCATTATAACTATTTGCTAATATTTTCTCCTATAATAATTATAAAAGCAGAAGCCAAACGAGGATCCGGGCGTTAGTGGTGAAAGAAGAGACGATTGGATTCACGATATTAATAGCAACACGCCAGTTTTTCTGTAGGAAAATAAACAAATCGTCCCAACTAGATTTCGAAGTCGATTTTTATTTTGCTGGCAGGGAGGGACGCTAGAAAAGACACCTCTTCAGATGTTACAACAACTGTACTCTATTTAAAAACGTATCTTATGCAGGTAGATAATTGCATCTGGACTGAGGTATTTTCTCGAGTGATAGAATGAACCAAGTACATTTCCGGCGATCATAACAATAGACAATATGAGTCATGAGAGTTTATCCAAATAAGAGTCTTTCTCAAGGATAGGACAATTCTTTTAACTGGGGAAAAGCGAGAATCCGATCGTTAGAAGTAAACGAATAGAAGCTTTTTTTATTATTACATTTTCACCCCAAACAAGGCACATTGCCACTTTGATGTGGGGGGGGGGCTACTATCAGGGACATAAGCTACAGAAATACTATATAGGGAGTTGGGCAGCAAGATGTCGGTTCATGTTACACTTGAACTTCTGCAAGTCAGTACAATTGGGGAAGCAGGAACCTGGAAAGGAATTCCAAAGTCTAGCGGTTCTGGGGAAGAAACTACTGGAGTAGAAGGGCCTCTTACATCTAGGGATCTCAACTGTTAAGGGGTGGTATTTTGCTGCTTGTCGGGTTTGTCGGGGTTATTTATGTCGAGGGGGTACAAGTACTTGCAGTTCGTCAGAGCATTCACCATTGAAATACTTGTAGAACAGGCAGAGGGATGCTACATTACGTCGATGGGACAGAGGCTGAAGCTTAGATAACAGTTCAGGACCTATTAGGTTGGCGACTCTCTTTTGAACCCTGTCTAGGGGTGAGAGGCTAGTAGCAGATGCACCAGCCCAAATATGACAACAATACTCCATACATGGGCGAATGGTGGCCTTATAGAGGTACAGGATACTTTCGGGCGTTAGTAGCTTTCTAACACGGTAGAGAGAACCTACCTTTTTCGCAGCGTTTCTGGCAATGCTTGGATTTAGAGGTATTAAAAGTAATGGTTTTAGAAGTTTTAAAAGTAATATACAGATTTTTCCCATTGCAATACTTGCTCTATATAAGAATAGTATGAATCAGAGAGATGTTGATCACCAATGCTCTTCGAAGTGTTGCCATAGATGGTTGGCCATTAGTTTTGTAGCTTTAAAAATAATATGCAGTTTTTAATAATCATGGAAAATGTCGTTTAAAAACAAAAGAGTGGTTTCCCTCAGAGATAGAACCATTTATTTTAATCGAAACAAAGCGAAGGTCCGAGCGTTGGCAATGAAAGGGGAGAAATTCGGTTTTAGATGTACTGACAGTAACAAGACACTTTTCCCCCCTCGAACTACGCGTTCCATATCAGAACAAAAACAATCAGAGAGATCTTGATCATCAATGCTCTTCAAAGTGCTGCCATAAACGGTAGGCAACGAAGGATTTTCGAGCTTAAAATAATTATATATAAACACGTGAAGGTTACCAACATCCTTAAGTGAAAGTAGTTCTGTGGAACGAACTGGATTCGAACTTGTCACATCTAGGTTCACAGTTCATGTCGTTGACTACTTAGTCACTGTCGCCTCCCAGTGAGCTTACAATTATTTCATAAAAGTCAGTCGTAGTAGCTTCTCAAATTGGAGGTCCTCCGTCAAATATAGAGCCGTATATTTTAACTGAAGCAAAGCGGGGATTCAAACACTAGTTGTGAAAAGAGACATTTTGGAGGTTTTACCACTTTTCCTCATTTTGACCACGTTCTCTATATTAAATTAGAAAGAGTCAGAGAGATATTGGCCATCAATGCTCTTCAAAGTGCTGTCATAAATGGTTGGCAATGAGTGGTTTTCAAGCTTCAAAATAATCATTAAAAGACTTCATTAAAAAACAAAGGAAAACGACGTTACATTAGGATCGTCGACGGGCGGACAATGAGCTCTGAAGAGATGAGAACGCGTGTCTGTGTCGGCAAACGAGAGTCTCGATCAGATGTCAGACCGGGTCAAGTTGCCGTGTTGACACAACAACGTGCTCACAAGTCGAACACCCAACGCGCAGGAAATGACTTAGGCACAATTAACACAGTGACGCATTCTCTTTTCGTATACACACGAGTTGTGATACCCGTCCTAGGAGAGAATTTAAATGCCTATGAGGCACCATCTTCCGGTGTGTTCGGTCTTTCTGCGTAGGGTTTTGTCAGAAACCCTAACATGAGGATACCTCTCATTAGAAATAAACCCTGACTAAATATTAAAAAAAAAAAAACTAAGAAACTGGTGTGCTGTACTCCTCAAGACATTTAGCACGTTCCTCGGATTGCGAACTGGCGCCCCCCCCCTCTATTAATAGAGGTCAATAAAAAATGAAAACTGTTGTCAATGAGGAATTCAAATATAAAAATATGAAGAAAAATAAAAGCACATACTGGCAGGACGAACCCCAGGATAAACACCCAACCCGTATGTAGTGACTCTGGCACTGTTAACACAATGACGCCCTTTCTTCAAGTATACACACGAGCTGTGATACACGTCCGAGGATGGGTCTACAATAATGGTCCCCGGCTTCCTCGTGACACCTTTAATAACGCCAAATCTTGAATAGTTTCTTTGATGAAAGTATTTTAAGCTCATTTCATTCGTTGAAAAAAAAAATCCATGGTGTTTACGCAGTATAAGGTTTCAAATGTATTTTAGTTAAAAAGCAAAACACTATTATGTATTAGCGTCTCATGTCGAAATTAGTAAAAATTCCAAAAAAATAGAAAATAATGATTAGTAAAAATAAAATTTATCGAATTATAAAGTTTTATTTTATTTGTTAATGTAAAAGGGTTTTTTTTTTTAATTCCATTTTCATTTAATTTTATTTTTTACTAGCTGGCAGCCCGGCGTTGCCCGGTCATACAATACGCTTAAACATGATATTTTAATTTATGCAGATTGCGTATATATTATTATGGAATCAATCCTCTATTTATTACTATATATATATATATATATATATATATATATATATATATATATATATATATATATATATATATATTTAGAATAATTTGTGCGGTGGACTAATTCGAAAAAAAAAATTTTATAAAAAATAATAAGTGTAATGTTGTTTACAATATCACGTCAGCCTATATTTGAGTTTGACGATGAATGCCCTGGAAAAGTCACTTCTGATTAATGTTAATTTTAAAATATACAAACGAAGAAACGATTTGCGGCGATTTTAAATGGTATCGCTTCTTTTATCGTAAATGGAATTCATTAATTAGAAAAAAATAAAATAAAATGGTGAAGTACACACCGTAGTTAAATGTTCTACCACTAAGCTGTATTGCCAGAGTATAATAAATCTGTTTCTATAAGAGATGATTTGCTGAAATTTTATTATATGCCTTGGTCGGTGTAACGTAAAATATTCCCCTGCAAAAAATATTCTATTTTATCTATGAGAGAAAAGCTATTTTTTAAGATTGTATATTTTCGATGTTCGATACTTATCGGATGAATTTCTGTACAAAACATATCTAAGAACACTGCCAGACATATAAATTCGCTTTGCGTGAAATTTACAAACATGGGCTCAGATGTTTCGGAACCTATAAGGAACTTACACACACGTACACACACACAAAGTGGCTTTTATATAATAGTAGAGATTTTTCCTTTTATTCGCTTCAAAGAAACATATTTTCACTGAGCCTTTGATAGGGATGAAATTTATAGGGCTCCACCTAAATGAGGAGTTTTGTATCAAGGGGTTTGTTCATATTACATTTAAATATATGCAAATTGATACAGGTAAGGAAACACGGAGCAGGATGGAAATTACAAAGGCAAGCGGTCTCGTGGATATAAATGATTAGAATTATTTGGATGATTCGGACTGCTGTTCTCATCTTGAATGTTATTCACGCAACGTTTCGCTCCATGTTACCTATGACCATCTTCAAGGGTGTCGATTTCGGAAATCTTTCTTACAATCTTTCTGTTGAACTTGAGAATATATATATATATATATATATATATATATATATATATATATATATATATATATATATATATATATATATATATATATATATATATATATATATATATATATATATATATATATATATATATATATATATATATATATATATATATATATATATATATATATATATATATATATATATATATATATATATATATATATATATATATATATATATATATATATATATATATATATATATATATATATATATATATAAAATATGTACATAAAAACGCGACGCACTCAGCAGTCGTGCGAGGTAGCCGCGTGGTAAAGATTTAGGCTGCTTATCGTGAGGTCCCGGTTTCGGATCACGCTAGATTCAGATAACCCGGTGGGGCGTGAACGGGGAAACACGTGTCTGTTAGAAAATAATATTTTAAGAATAATATGTACCTATTTACTATGCCTCCCCACGGGACAGAGTTAGACACCAGGGTCGTTTTTTAACGTGGAGAAAAGGTACAAAAATAAAAATTGTCTCAGTCGTGAAGGATTTCTCCTCCACCGAAAGAGAACAAGAAAATGAAGTGCAGCATCTGAAGAACAGATTTGCTCCCCCACCGAGCAAATTAGGCACAAGGCCGATTTTTAATGTGAGGAGTGAAGGGAGGGGGAAGGAAAAAAAGGGGACCAGCTCCCGAGAGGTGGGAAAGGGGAGCTGGTTAAAGGTCAGGCATGTGGGGCTGCCCCCACATCTGGTCTTTGCTAGTCATAGCTAGCAGTATCTGCCGGAACAGATGGTATTTATTTGCTCCCCCACCGAGCAAATTAGGCACAAGGCCAATTTTTAATGTGAGGAGTGAAGGGGAGGGGGAAGGGAAAAAGGGGACCAGCTCCCGAGAGATGGGAAATGGGAGCTGGTTAATGGTCAGGCATGTGGGGTTGCCCCCACATCTGGTCTTTGCTAGTCATAGCTAGTCCTAGCTAGTCATAGCTTGCAGTATCTGCCGGAACAGATGGTATTTATTTGCTCCCCCACCGAGCAAATTAGGCACAAGGCCGATTTTTAATGTGAGGAGTGAAGGGAGGGGGAAGGGAAAAAGGGGACCAGCTCCCGAGAGGTGGGAAATGGGAGCTGGTTAAAGGTCAGGCATGTGGGGTTGCCTCCACATCTGGTCTTTGCTAGTCATAGCTAGTCATAGCTTGCAGTATCTGCCGGAACAGATACTACACTTTCATCTTGGCCAAAAGGCCAATTGGAATGTTCCCTTTTTTTACATAATGTTTCGCTGACTTCTTTCTTCGGTGAAAAACCACTGAATGTCGAAATTACTACAAGTTCCTTTCTCACACAGTTACAACAATAACTATATATTATTATTATTATTATTATTATTATTATTATTATTATTATTATTATTATTATTATTATTATTATTATGATGATGTTTGAAAATGAGGCTATATCAAACGTAGGTTACTCTAATATTCTTGACCAGAGTGACCAAATTGGCATTTTTTTTAAAACTAAATCTCGCGAATTTGGGCTTATTTGAAGCAGTATGGCATTCAAAAATTGAATTTCAGCCTTTTTAAATCGTTGCATATGAACTAAGAAAAAAAAACAGAATATCGTTTTCGTTTAAATTTTGATTGTGTTTGAAAGATAAAAGCTTAAATTTACTATCTAAATTAAAAACAAAAAATTTTTTTCTTGTGAAATAAAATTTGGAATAAAAAATTATCACGGCCGCTTAAAAACAAACTGTCAGTGAAAATTGCCGTTATAATAAATCATATTTTAAATTCTCTGGAAAGATAAATGTCAGTTTTCTGGAACTATTTAAAAGATAATTATAAAATTAAAATTTAAAGATAGTGAATTAATATAAATATTCGAAAACGAAGCCACACCATGTGTAGGTCACTTTAATATTTTCGACTAGGGTGTCCAGGTATTTTTAAAGCTAAATCTCGCAAATTAAATAAATTAAAATCTAAAAATAATGAATTAATAATGAAAACTTTGAATATATTTTTGAAATCGGTTCGAAATACAAATAAGGTATAAAGAGGAAAAAATACGTTTAGCCAATAACAAGAGTTAAAATATCTTTCTTAAAAGCAGTAAAAGAAACCGTTAAAAATTTGGCGTTATTAAAAGTTTCTCGAAGAAGGAAGACTTATTCTATAAGAGAGCGCGTAGGAGCACGTGTGAGAATATCAGCGGCAGCCAGAAGATAGATGGCTAGCGAATGTATTAGCAGCAGCAGCAGCAACATTTGATGCAGCCGTTTAAGCACTATGCAAATTAGCAACTATGCACGGGATTGCATCAGAAGAAAAAAGAAAAAAAGAATGACAGCAAGTAGTCAAGAACAAGACCGGGCGAGATGGATGTGTGGCTCCACGATGCCCGTGAGAAACTTTTAATCTAGTCTAGTCCACACGCTGGGGTTTAGTTCATCTCATGGCAGACGAAATGGACATTATAAAAAACAGGAGCAGGTATTGGTTGGAAAGTAACGGTAATAAACGGCTTGTATTAAAACAGAATACAAAAGGCGAATCAAATTTATTTATTTTTATTTATTTGTTCCTTTTCGGTGATGCCGGACGGTGTGGAGGTTCGAGAGTTGTTTGAACTGTAACGAACACGGTTCAAGCGTAATGGCCACGTTATAATTATTGTGAACCTGTCCTGAGTGATCGATTTCTTTTGTTTTCTCGTCCATAGTTTTATTTGCTGTTTTGCACCACTTTTCAAACTTTAAGTAGAGACAGCAAAAGAGTAGTAGCTTGCTCGGAGTAACAAACCATGGCCGGGTTTTAAGCTTTTTTTTATATATTTTTTATTTGTTTGCATACAAGTGATAGATATATGGATCCAAAACCACTTTTATCAAGGCCAGAAGGTTGACCCTGGTTGGGCTCTGTCATAGCTGGTGTGCCACTGGCAGAGATATGAAGGTTTACACCATTATTTGCGACGTGTGAAAGGCCCTTTTTATTCTGGGTGCCTGCCGGCCTGTCAGTATGTCCTTTTAGATTTATTCAAATTTTTAACGGCTTTTATTTATATAACAAGCCGGAGAGTGTGCCTGGCTTCTCCCGGTCGTAAAAAAAATGTGACGGAGGGAGGGGGTGTTGCCTGGTCGTAAAATCCGCTTAAATATGATATTTAAATATTTTTGTTTAAATTATGACAACGGAGACGGGGGATGGGCGTCGTTTCCCAGTCGTTTAAAAAAAATTGTGTGTGTTTGTATGTCTACTAATGTTTTAAGCCATTATTTGTACAGATAATTTATATAATTTTTTTTAATAAACTAAAATATATTTAAGCGGGTTTTACGACCAGCAACGCCCCCACTTCGCTGTCACAATTAGCTTTCAAGTTCTCTCCTAAGGAAGGTATCACAGCTTGTGCGTATACTAGAAGAGAATGCGTCATTGTGTTAATTGTGCCTGACTCACTTCCTGCGCGTTGGGTGTTCGACTTGTGAGCACGTTGTTATGTCAACACGGCAATCTGACCCGGTCTGACATCTGATCGAGACTCTCGTTTGCCGACACAGACACGCGTTCTCGTCTGCTCGGAGCTCATTGTCCATACGTCGGTAATGCCATATAAGATGGAGCGTTGTTTCTCTTTCTTTTTTTTTTAATGAAGTCTTTCAATTATTATTTTAAACTGTATATAATTTTTTAAACTTGAAAACTATTCATTGCCAACCACCTAAGGCAGCGCTTTGAAGAGCATTGATGATTAAGGTCTCCCTAGTTCTTTCTAACTTGATATGGAGTACGAGGTTCAATGGGGAAAATGTAGTATATTCATTTAAAATCTCTAACTTCTCTCTTTTCATCGTTTCTCTTTCTCTCTCTCTCTCTCTCTCTCTCTCTCTCTTTCTCTCTCTCTCTCTCTATCTATCTATCTATCTATCTACCTACCTATTTATCTCTGTACCAAAAGCCAAAGACGAGCTTCCATGAAAATTTCTTTCATAGAAAATCCTATCTGTGAAACAAGGTATCATGAAGCTGCTTCCCAACCGACTACAGCATGGTCGTCTTCAAGTCTAATGTAAACAAATACCTGCCTAGTAGTCCTCTCAGAAAGTCAGTTCCTCTTAATTAATCTCCATCCCATTCCATCCATTCTTCTCAATCATCAGTCCTTTTAATTTGTATCCTCGAGTTGCACCCGGGCCTTGATAAGCATGTTTTCATGAAACAAGTATTTTAATATATACGTGCCTCTTTCATCACAGCTCATCGTTGTTTCATTTCTTCGTCGTTGCATTCTATATTTGGTCAGTGCTTGATTCTTTTCCTCTTTTTTTGGGGGGGGGGCGTCGATCGTCTCATCAGTTGAGCCGGACGAATAAAATTATTTTCATGCAGAAAAAATACAGAGACGTTACTGTGAGTTTGTAAGGTCTATGTTTAGAGAAAATTAACTTGCACAGGAAAAAGAGAGAGACTAATAATTAATTAATTAATTAATTAATTAATTAATTTAATGTTGTGGCCCTATGAAAGGCTTATAAAGAAAGACTCAGGTTTAGGTAGGAAAGAATATATTGTATGAGAAAGTGAATACAAAGAAATGCTGTCGGTATTTACTGACTGTTGAATAAGTTTGTCGTCTCACGTTGTGTCGTGATAATTCCCCCCACGAGAGTATTTGCTTCAGGCTTTTTATACTGATTAAAAGAGTCCATCACGAGTAAATGGGTAAGTCCATTATTAGAATGGGTAAGTCCATAATTAGAATGGGTAAGTCCCTGTAACACTTATCAAAGTTGATAATAGTGTTGAATAATTAATATTGTTAACAGTTAATTAGTTATTATCGATCCATCTGTCTATCTATCTATTTATCTATCTATTCAATGATATCCTTATAATAGTTTATATTGTGAGTTATTTATTGTTTATAGAATTAAGTGTAGCAACGGGGTTTTAGCTGAGATGTTTATATAAATTAGCTAGGTTAAATATAAACAAAATAACCTTGAACAGGCGTACGTGACAAGGAGGTTACGTTAAAGAGACGTGTCTTTAATTGGTTACGTGATCGGACCTGAGGTCAAGAGGTCGAGAAGTTTAGAGTCGAAGAGTTAGAGTTTGATAACGAGACTGAACAGACGAGAGAGTCGAGAGTTAGTCACGAGAGTTAACAGGCGGTCAGGAAGCGTGGCTGGGTAGAACAAGCATGTAGACGAAATGCAGACCCTGTGAGACCATTTGAGACAACTGGAATAAATTTTAAAAATATAAAGCGTTGTCCTGTGATTTCACAAAAGAAGGAAGAACAGATGTCTTAATTGGATGGTGTTGATCGTTTCATGTTTCATCACGGAGCTCAGCAGAGAAGATAGAAGAACTCTTGAAGAAAGACGGTATGAAGCTATATTATTCTTCTAATATATGAATTGTAATATATACCCGTGTGATAACTCTCTGATACAACATGACTCAGTTTATACATCGATATCTCTAACTCTGGCTAAACAATAATACATACGATTTATACGTTTATATCTGATCCAGATATATCAATATCTCCCTCCACCTCTTTATGTAACATGTATAATTGTTTTATAAAATAATATCCCACTTTACTATAATATAATAATATCCCACTTTACTATGTAATATGATTGTTTGGGGGCCGATCCACCTCTCTATATAATAATATGTTACTAGACATTTTTTACATTCATCGAAAAAAATAATTAGCCAAGTAGGCAGAACTCCTAAAAAATGAAGATCTACAAAAAAACTAATTCCAAAAACCATTAAATGAAATTTTTCGTCGTTGTAATGCCCCCCCCTCAATGTATAATTTGTCATATTTGGGGGTTCGTTTTATTTATGAACTTGTTAGGTGAAACTACAGATTGGTCTCATAAAAATTCATTAAATTTATCGTTATTTTATGTTTTAAATGTAATTCCCGCCCCCACCACAAAAAAAGAAAACAAATTGAATTTGTAATGCCCCCCATCGATCGCCAAACTTGAAAAAATGCAAGAGGTGACATGTTTCGTTGAACGCTTGATGGCCAAAAAGTGAGTGCTCATTTTACGTTAAATCAATATGGAAAAGTGATCTTAATTTGCTTTCTTTTCAAAATTTCTTTCATATTATTTATAAAGGTTATTTAAACGTATTAGGCCCAAAAAGAAGTAGATCTTTATTTTTTTAGGTGGGTCACATCGTAAAAAAAATATCGATTTCTGTATAGCCGTTTCTAGAATAATAAAGAGAAGCAAATGAAATCTTTTCTTCGGTTTTTTTAATATTAAAAAAAAACTATAAAAGCCAAACATTTTTCTATCTACTCGGAATTATTTTTTCAAGCTAGAAATTCATTGAGATTATAAAATTAGTTTCTTTGGTGATAGATTCTTTTTTGTTCCGAAGGGGCAAATAACTCTAAAACAAAGATTTTTTTTAAAAATCGATGTTGGAATAATAATTCCAAATAAATTTAATTAAATGTTATCAAATTAATTATTGTTTCAAATTTATTAAATAACGATTTTAAATAAAACAATTGTAACAATTCTCTCGTTAGAAACATTACCTAAGATATCGCTATTTAATAAAATCGATTTTTCTTAATGTAATATGCAAATGAGATGATCTCTTTATTGCATCTACTTTGTAAGAATCATACTATATATAGAAATAAATGAGAGAGTAAAGTAAGGAAGCTTTTGTATATTTTAATCAAATTGTGAACAAACACACGAACAAAAAACAGATAGGAATACAGATTTATATATATATATATATATATATATATATATATATATATATATATATATATATATATATATATATGATCCACTGGTGTAATTATTATTTGCATCTGAATCGTGACAGACCAAAGAAAAGCGTGGTAGACAGATCGACAGCCAGAGCCTCTCGTGAGTGTGCAAGGACACGTTTTAAAAAATAAATTAGAAAACATTTTCTTTTGCGTTTCAAAGAACAAATACGACGAAGCATTCGAGCATGTCATCTCGATTTGGAGGCAATTAAGAAATGGCTGCACTCGTTGCTACCCGATTCTGTCAGCGATCCATTTACGTATTGTTTGTTTCGTTGTTTATAGCGGGGTGGGAGACCGGAGCGTTGGGTGGATGACAAATTAAACAGAGGGTAGGTGAACCAGAAAACGTCGAATAGGAGCAGTGTCGACCATTTCAGAAGATCGTTTTTAAAAAGCGATAAAACAGAAAGTATCCACTTTGTCATGGCCGCTATAGATGAAATCGGAAATTGCGAACCAGTGTTTATGATAGGAAAAAATCAATAATTGAAATAGATGGCTCTCATCTCGATGAAGCACTCTGCTTTGATAAACTTCTGGGATTGGCCTTTACTCCTGAACTGTTGTCAAGGTTGCTGGGACAATGGTTGAATCATTCTATCACTCCAGAATATATTTAAATGTCGAGACAACTCTATACCTGTATAAAAGCGTGTTGCTATAGCATTGTATTTTCAGACGACATAAATCAATGAAAATACTGAGTTTATTTATTTACAACCGCAGACTTTATTTAAAACAAGTGAAGAATATTTGTACATTTTTATATAAAGACAATAGATTTTGGATGAAAAATTCATAAGGCCATGTGTATGTGTGCATGTGTATATGCATGTGTATGTGTATGTGTATGTACATGTGTATGTGTATGTGTATGTACATGTGTATGTGTATGTGTATGTGTATGTGTATGTGCATGTATATGTGCATGTATATGTGCATGTATATGTGCATGTGTATGTGCATGTGTATTTGCATGTGTATGTGCACTTTGTTGATCTCTGCGAAAGTGTAAGGATAGCATGTTTTGTTCAATGTGCTTACAGAGTTAATTCAGTAATTGTACCGTTCATTGCTCATGATTTTTTGCAAGGTTTAGCTTACCTCTGTAAGGTTATTCAATACGCAGGGATCGTCCATAACCGAGTCGGTTTGCGTGTGTAACCAACTCGGCGTGCGTGAGTGTCACGTCCGTTCTTGTCTCATACACATGAAGAGAAAAGCGAGAGAGGGAGACGGAAGAGGAAGTTGATATCGTCGACTATCGGCTAAACCATGCAGCAAGGGCGATAATCGAATATGTCTCGAAACTGAAAACTGAAAGTGATGTGCACAAAACTCAGACTAATATGTCTCCACAAGTCAAATACCTCCTAAGTATTATTGTCACATCTGGGGAGGAGCTGCTCAGAGCACCCTTTCCTTTCTTGACAGGATCAAAACCGGTTTCGAAATCTAGTAAGCGACGCTCTTTTCTTTCATTACAATCTCTTTCTCACCGAAGAGGGGTTGCTAGTCTATTTCTGCGCTGTCATTATTTTCATGGCAAATGCTCGGCTAAGCTTTAATCTATGGTCCCCCCCTCTGCAAAACATTCATAATACTCGTTTAGCTATAACCACTGGCAATAATTTTCCCTACTCTCTATCACTGCCTAAAATTCAACTAAATTCCATGAACAAAGTCTTTTTCCTAGAAGTGTGTCTCTATGGAACTCTTAATCACGGGGCTGCTTTTCAGCTAACTATAACATGATTGTTTCAAGTCCAATCTAAACAACTTCTTATTAAGCCATCCTCTTAAATTATTACATTTTACCCAATTTCAACAATCATTATATTGCTATCGCATCGACCACCCGATACTCATCAATCCTTACCCAGCGGACGAGAAAGAAAATGGCCGCTGAGTTCTTAGAATGTGTCCAACAAGTCTTGTAAATGATGTTTATGACAATGATTTTTTTCTTGGGAGAAACCACTTATCAAGGCCCGAAGGCCACTCGAGGATAAGGGTTAATGAATGTAAAGTAGTAGTGTAGTAATCGTTAATGGTGTAAATTGGGTGGAATTTGGATTATTTATGGGGATGGCTCAACAAGAGCTTGTTTACATTGGACTTGAAGGCTACCATGCTGTATTCAACCAGGAAGCAGGACAGCGAAACAGGGTTCCGCAGTCGGGCAGTTCTGGGAAAGAAGCTTTGTTCATGGAATCTGCGTTTAGATTTGGGCACAGATAGATAGTGGTTGTAGTCGAGTATTTTTGTGAAAGTTTCATGCTGACTAAAGAAATAACAATATAGCAACTATTCATGAAGCTGGTTGATAATTTTGAAATGAGTCAGTTGATAGCGAAGCATCGGTTAATAGCAATTCTTGAAGGTGTGTAATTTGCCATGCGCATTGAACGGCAGTCAATTGATAATTGAAGATGAAAATCTTCAAAAAATGGATTTCGTTATTCCATACGAAAAAAAATTATATGTGGAATAAAAATCTTATTCAGTTTGTAGTACCTGAACATTACCAAAGTTTCATCTAATTATTAATGTTGTGACTCGGGAGGGTAACTAAGAAAAAACACGAGCACGTATATGGGTTAGAAAAGTAATTTGTATTGGAACAAAACAGGATTGCAAAGGGCAACAGTCGTAGCACGTACGCCAAAATGGCGTTCGATGAAAGCACACAGGCCACGCCGAGAGTCGGTACTTCTCGGTCTATTTATACATATAGTTAATCTCTTGTGTATGTGTGAGTCCCACAATTTGTTAAAAATATTATTTCATCCAATTATAAAAGCAGTTTCATTTTATTAATTATTAAATACTAAACAATTTGTTAAAAATAGATTATTATTTGTCCCGACCCCAAATATATATATATATATATATATATATATATATATATATATATATATATATATATATATATATATATATATATATATATATATATATTTCTGAAACCCTTCCTTTGATATGACAATTTTAAAGCTGTGAAAGAACGTGTTGCTTAATTAATTGATAAGAGAGAAGGAAGTTGCTAATATCACGTGACGGGTGAATTATCTCCCTTGAATAGAGACAGTGAACACTGTTTAAGGCAAACGTGCAGACTGTTTAGCGTCTGAAGTGATTGAAAATATTAACAGGAGTTCAAATGTTAGTTTGTAATTAGATTTTCTTGAAGTTCTTTTTGATTCAGCTCCAACGAGCATTTAAGAAAGATTGAGCAAAATATTCTTAAGGTTTTCCCCAAACTCTTTGGAATTTCTCCTGGCTCCATCCAAATCATCCTATCTCTTCGTATTCATATGCAAATTATATATATATATATATATATATATATATATATATATATATATATATATATATATATATATATATATATTTTATTCGATTGGCAAAATTTTAGAATAATTATAAAGAAGTGAACCATCGCGTAAATTCAATCAACTAAAAAATGGAAAACGGGGTGAGGAAAAGAAAAAAAAATATAATGGGGCAAGTTATATGTACAATTCAATAAAATAAATAAGTCGATTAAAAACGATCGTTAAAATATACCCAAAGCGCTTTTCGTGCAGACTAACATTTTCAAGTTCCCCGTTTCATCCGAGATCATCAACCTACTACCAGAAAATCTCAACTGATAGAATCGTCCATCGGCCAACACTTGGTCGATAAAAAGGAGTGCGGTCTTGTTTTCTCTCCGGAGAGTTTTTCTGTTTTGTACCGAGGACGCACAAAGTTCCACATGTCTGTCCTCGAAGCACTTGCCATCATTGCTAACTCCCCCCCCCTACTTTGTGCAAGCAGAGAAACCTCCGGCTTCAATTAGAATTATTTGGGTAGTCAGGTTTTCTTTTTCTTTCTTTCTTTCTTTCTTTCTTTCTCTTAACCTCCTCTCCGCTCTTATTCCATACCACTACCAAATATGCTAAAAAAAAAAAAAAATAATAATAATAATTTTCAGACTTATGACCCTTGAAAATGTTAGTCTGAACGAAAAGCGCTTTGGGTATATTTTAACGATCGTTTTTAATCGACTTATTTATTTTATTGAATTGTACATATAACTTGCCCCATTATATATTTTTTTCTTTTCCTCACCCCGTTTTCCATTTTTTAGTTGATTGAATTTACGCGATGGTTCACTTCTTTATAATATATATATATATATATATATATATATATATATATATATATATATATATATATATTAAATCATTCCTATATATTGGGTACAATATAATATCAATAAATAATCGGATCTATAATAATGATACGACGGTCGTAAAAAATGCATAAATATGATATCTTCATGCAGATTTCGTAAGTATCATTATTGTAGATCCGATTATTTATTGATATTATATTGTACCAAATATATAGTAGTGAATCAAAAAATATACAAAGTGCATTAATTTCCAGTCATTTTTATACAGGCATTTAAAATTATTATAGACTCTTGTATGTTATTGCTATATATAAGATAAACTCAGTATGTTATTTCTTTCCATCTTATGAGATGACTGGCCAATTTTTTCAGGTTCAAATGAACAACTACAGCAGAAATTGGAATACACCCTACTAAAACCTGATTTTGAAAAGTGGTGAATTTAAAAAACTGCAATATGGACGTGAAAACGTTTTAGAAGAACGATATGCAATAAAATTCTGTTTTTAACTCGTAAAAATACTACAGACATTTTGGGTCATCTTGCATGAATCGAGCATGTTTTGAGTAGCATAAGAGATTCAAGGAAGACAGGGAGCCTGTGAAGGATGATGAGAGGTTCGAGAGGAGTAAGGAAGACACATCACCAGTTGATTAGCCAAATAAAAAGTTCATCGATAAGGACCGTCGTGTATCTATAGGGACAATAAGTTCACAATTTGATGTCAGTGTAGGAACTGTACAAAACTTTGTGACATATTTCCATTCTATGGCGGTCAGGCGCGAACGAACACCCCATAATTTTATTATACCATATTTCTTCAAACTGAAACATAATTACTTACGCAGATAGATATGAAAGGTCTTTATTAAAGTTTGTGCCTATTTTCATTCTATGGAGGCCAGGCGCGAACGCAGACCCCACAATTTTATTATACCATTCCTATTTAAGTTAAAACATACTTATCAAAGTATTATTATGTACATCTATATCAAAAACACTTGTAAACGTTTTTTATTTTTTTTTATTTTTTATTTCCATACTTTGTGAACAAGGCGCGTATGCAGACCCCACAATTTTAATGAATCACCGTTATGCCAGATCAAACATACCCATTCCTGTGTCTCGATACATCTTCTATCATTATATGTAATCAATTTTCTATAATAGTCAACCATATAGGAGCCTATTCGTGACCAAGCATACACACAGACGTTCAGCTTTATATATATATATATATATATATATATATATATATATATATATATATATATATATAAGTCTTATATGTTTATATGTAATTTAACTACTTGGGATAGTAATTACATATGAATAATCAAACATAGAGCCACCGTCATGTTCCCACTGAATATGGAATCGCGGCAAAGCTTATATTAAGCTTCATTAAGCTTGGCCAGTACTGGATAAGTGACAATTTGTGAATACCATGCGCTGTATATGGGATGATAGCAAAACTTTCCAACAAAAAAACAAAAATAGTAAAAAATTAGCGTTCTTAAAAATCTTGTTTGAACGACTGGAATTGTTTTTGAATTTTATATTTGTAGGAACTCTTTATCCGTGCCTAAACCTAAACGTAGATTCCATGAACAAAGCTTCTTTCTTAGAACTGCACGCCTGTGGAATTGTCTTCCGTTTTCCTGCTTTCCGGCTGACTACAATATGGTTGTGTTCAAGTCTTACGTAAATAAGTTCTTGATGAGCCGTTCCATATAAGTTATCAAATTTACCAAATTTTCATTACTAATGATTACTATATTGTCCAATTTCTACTGTACACTCTTTAACCCTTATCCTTGAGTGGTCTCTTGGCCTTGATAATGTGGTGCTGCCTATGTAAAAAAAAAAAACTTCTGCGAGAAGATAATGCTCCGGCTTTCGTGATTTTCAAAAGATATTATTCAAGATTCCCTGCTGGAGTCTTCTACGGGGAAAGAATTCTCGGGATGTTTTTGTGGCATCTTAAATTTTAAAGCTGAGAATTCATTTGATTCTATCGTCGAAATTTCTGTCCGGTTTTTATTATTGATGGGAATTTGATTAAAGGAGAAAAATTAAGGAAAAGGCGGGAAAGTGTAGAGTTATTAAAAGAATAGAAAAAGAGAAAATGAGAGGAATAAATTATAGAAAGAAAGAAAGAAAAAGAAAAGGAAAGAAAAAAGAGACAAAGAAAGGAGAAAAAATAAGGAAAATAGAGCAAAAATGTAAAAAAAAAAACAAAATAAAAAACAAGAAAAGGCGAAAGCAAGAAAAAGAGAATGAAATAAAAAGAAAGAAAGACGCAAAGGAGAAGGCGAACCCAAAATGGTCATTAAGGATGGAAAAATGAAGCAAGAAAAGAAGAACAAGGACGGAATAAGTAGAAAGGTAATCATTAAAACAATAAAAAGAAAGAAAAATGAACGAAAGAAAAAGAACGAAAGAAAAAGAACGAAAGAAAGAAAGAAAAAAGAAACCGAAGAACATGAAAGAAAAAGAAAAGGAAAATGGCAAAGGTAAAATGAAGAAATTAAGAAAAAATATGAAAGGAAGAAAAAAGAAAGAAAGATAGAGAAAGGAAAAAAACGGAAAGCATGAAAGAAAAAGAAAGAAAGAAAGACGAACGAGAAGAAAGAGAAAAAAGAAAGGGATAAATGTAATAATTAGAAAGGAAAATCCAGGACGTAAAAAAGGAAAGAAAGGAAAAATAAATAAATTAAAAAAGAAAAGCAAGAAAAATTATGAGGGAGCAAGAGAGAAAGAATAAAAATCGAGGAATGAAAATGAAAATTAAGAGAAAAAAGGTTAAAAAACAAAAAATAAACCCACACAAAATTCAGTGAAAAATTTTATAGAAATCAAAAATAAAAACCAAGAAAAAATAGGTTTTTTTCCAAACAAGTGTCGAATAAAAACACGCAAAATAAAAAAAAAATACCAAAATAAAACTGAAAAAAATCACCAGAAAGATCAACCTATAGAAAAGAAAAAAAAGTTACCCGAAACTAACTTCGAACAAAATGGCGGAAAGGTCGCGGCTTTTTACGCAGTTTCGTAACAATAGCCTTTGAACCTCGATCACCGACGACGACGTCAACCTGGCATCTGGCCTCAAACACCGCCCCTTACCCCTAAACATTTATCCCCTCTCCCGCCGACACTCAACATACACAACTTTCGTCGTAGAAATCATTTTCTTGTCTCTGTTTGATTTTTTTTTTTTTTTTGTGGTGGGGTGGTCAGGAAGGTTGGCATTTTTGGAATGTCTTTAAGTTCCGAAGTTTGTTCGTGTCAAAAGTGAGATCTACGATGTATATCTGCCAAGGCGCACAGTCACACACACACACACACACACACACACACACACACACACACACACACACACACACACACATGCACACACACATACACACACACACACACACATATATATATATATACACACACATACATACATACATACATACATACATACATACCTACATACATACATATGTAGTAGTGCATGTTAAGAATGTATTCGTAGGATAAAAATTCAGAGAATATATAGTACTCAATAACAAATTGAGTTATTTATAATAATATTTATACAGACATGTACAGGCTTTGCTACGTTAACTTGACAGTGTTTCGATCTGTAGTTGTTAATACATGATATATCATCAAGCAAAAATGTCTCTTTTTCTTTGGATGTTCCATTGGAAAGTAAAGAAATGCAGTGTTGGATGAAGAACTGAAAGTTCTGTGATCCGAATGTTAAAATATTTAAAAAGCCATTACTGGATTTTGAGCTCCAAAACTTAAAAGGTATTTTTTAGCGATGAATTCGTGTGTGTTGGAGGTTGATATGGAAAAAATGGAAAACAGAATCTGTTATTTGGTGGCAGACATGAAAAAAAGAATGAGACAAACCTCTTTTAACTTTTATTTTTTATTGTAAATAAGAAATTAACGTTATTAAAAAATGTAGAACCACTATATTAATTAGCAGACAAAAACAATGGACCAAGATTAATTAGATTAGATCCTTTGATGTCTAAATAGGAACTCTGGACTTAGCCCAAGAAACTTACTTATTAAGTTTGTACAAAAATAATGTCGTTTTTTGACGTTCAACTGAACGTCAAACGTCACAAAACATTATTATTTTTATACCAACCTAATAGTTTTTCTATACAACGTATAAAAGCTCACTGAAGACAGAGATGTAAATTCTATAGGATTGCATGGAAATTATAGCCTCTTAATAATAGAAAACTGTAATGTATGAAAACCCTTTCTAAATAAATGTTTTAAGGAAATGAATAGATTAGAACTTAATATTAAAATAACTTCAAACCCAAAACAAGTTGATTTATTAGATTTATTAAACTTAAGTACGAACGTATAAACCAAAGCTAATCCTAATCCAATCTATGTAACCTGCACTCAAAATATCCTAAAACAAATATTAAACATATTTCTAAATTGATTAAAAACAGAATTGAATTTTACGCCACGTAGGTAAAATTCAATTCTAAGTGACACTCTTCTGGAGGTTGAAGGTTCAATTCTCGGTGCGGGCAATACTAAGAATAAAATTGCAAATTACTTAATACTTCTATCCGGTCATGGCTGACGGAACGAGAGCATATTACTCTCGGTGACTATATAAATAGTTCCTTTCGATTCCCGAATTTTACATGAATATTCCTGTGTTCGACAAGTACACTTGAAAAAGATAAGATGTTACACCAACCGATCTGTTGTACGAATAGTATCGTTTAGAAAAAAAAATTTTTAAAGAACTAAAAAAAAAATGAAATATATTATGTCAAAAATGAGAGTTCATATAGAAACGTTGTTTTAATTTGAATAAAATACGCATCTAGTGCGCTTGAAAGCCAAATCACAACGTAATATTAGGAAAATAAACAAATATTTTACTTGTTTGAAATTTATCACAGACTTCTTGCTCCAACGTTACAACATGGCAAGGAAGAAGAAAATGAGAAAAAAAGAAAGAAACGAAGCAACACACTGAAGATGGAGTATACCTCTGAAATATATTTGTGATAAATTTCAAACAAGTAAAATATTTGTTTATTTTCCTAATATTACGTTGTGATTTAGCTTGGTTGTAAAATACGCTTAAATATATCTTAATTCTGGCATATTTCGTATTTATTATCACAGAGTCAATTCCCTGTTGAATATTATATTGTACCTAATATATAGTAATGATTTCAAAAGTAAATGACTTTGGTGCCATCAGCTAGTATCGAGATCAAAACATTTTGTGTTTCAGGCGCGTTCCCTACCATTTGAGCTAACTCGACAGATGAATAAGTAAGTTTTAAAATCAACCATTTTTAGCTATGATTTGTTTTACACATGCGCAAACTAATACAAATATGTCGGCAAGTTGAAATAAACATTTTGCATTTTAACTTGCCGACTTCTGTACGCGTTATTCATCCATCCAAACAAAGATGTTAATCGTTATAAACCATCCTTGGTGTATGATTACTATTTTCTGTTAATTTCAGTGTTATGTGATTAGTAGTTTAAGAGTTCATCGATTAAATATTTACAGACAGACACACACACATGCACCTACTGTTTTATTTATATAGATTAATTAAAAATGTAAATATAATTAATTTCAAAAATTAAAAGATAAAATAAAAGTCCTTTTAATCCTGCATATTTTTGGTCCCTCGTCCTTCTGTTCTGTTTCTTCTGTTGATTTTAAATGCAAGATTGCATTTAAAAGCGAGACAAATTGTGCATAAGAATTGAAAATATTCGAATAAAAAAACATTCAAATGAAATTTTAAATATTTCCTTCAAAGTGGTCGACTAGAGTTGAACTTTAATAATATTCTTTTATAAATATTTTTCTACAGCTATAAACTCCTTTTATAATAAACTTTATTAGTCGAAATAAAAACCATTAGAATCGACACAGTTTTGCCAACCAGAAACAAGCTTGTTTATCCCATTGGCATAGAAATCCGGAGTTCTGGAAGCGATTAAGTCATTGAAGGCCGATTCGGCATCATCTCGGCTTTTAAACATTTTTCGCGCAGGAAGTTGTCGAGATGCTTGAAAAAGTGATAATCAGTGGGCGAGAGGTCCGGTGAATATGGCGGATGAGGCAGCGTTTCGTAGCCCATTCGTTCAGCTTCCGTCGGGTCAGATGAGCAACATGCAGGTGAGCGTTGTCATGGAGGAGAATTGGTCCTTTCATATTGACCAATCTCGGGCATATACATTGGAGCTTCTGGCGCAATTCGTCAGTTTGTCGGCAGCACTTCTCCGCCGTAATCGTTTTACCCGGATTCAAGAAGCTGTGATCGATGAGACTGCCTGCAGACTACCAAACAGTCACCATAATCTTTTTTGGTGCAATTTCGGCTTCGGGAAGTGTTGTGGAGCTTCTCCGGCATCCAACCACTGTGCCGAACGTCGTCGGTTGTCGTAGATGATCGACTTCTTATCACGCGTCACAATCTGCTCGAGAAATGGGTCGTTTTTTTGCGCAGAAGGAGGGTAGAAGACCCTCCAAAACGACGATTTTTTTTATTATCGTTCAATTCATGCGGCACCCATTTATCCAACTTCTTTGACTTCCCTGTTTGCTGTAAATGGCGAATGACTGTTGAGTGGTAAACCTCGAGTTCAACAGCAACTTCTCGTGTGGTTTTGCGAGAATCAGCTTCAATTAAGGCTTTCAAATGTCCGTTATCAACCACTGTTGTCCGGCCGGGAGCATCTTAATGGGTCGACTTTAAGCCACTTAATTTCTTAATTTTGACTGCTAAAAATGCTTGAGCTAGGGGACCAGGGTCTCTGGTATCAAGGCCTTGTGGCTGACCCTGGTTGGCTTTTGTCATGGCTATCGTGTCACTTCCAGAGAAGAGAAGGGTTACGCCATTACCCCTTCCCGCCTTGTGTATAAACTGGCTGAGAAGCCCTTTTTATCCTGGGTGCCGGCCTGCCAGTATGTATATTTATTTTTATTTATTCTTTTATTATTAACTAGCAGGCCGCCCAGTATGCCTGGTTGTAAAATACGCTTAAATATGATAGACTGATTAATGCAAATTTCCTATTTATTATTATCTTATATTATATATATTATTTATTATTTATTATTTATTATTTAATATTTATTATTATATATATTATTTATTATTTATTATTTATTATTATATATATTATTTATTATTTATTATTTATTATTATATATATTATTTATTATTTATTATTTATTATTATATATATTATTTATTATTATCTTATATTATATATATTATTTATTATTTATTATTTATTATTATATATATTATTTATTATTTATTATTTATTATTATATATATTATTTATTATTATCTTATATTATATATATTATTTATTATTTATTATTTATTATTTATTATTTATTATTTATTATTATATATATTATTTATTATTATCTTATATTATATATATTATTTATTATTTATTATTTATTATTATATATATTATTTATTATTTATTATTTATTATTATATATATTATTTATTATTATCTTATATTATATATATTATTTATTATTTATTATTTATTATTATATATATTATTTATTATTTATTATTTATTATTATATATATTATTTATTATTATCTTATATTATATATATTATTTATTATTTATTATTTATTATTATATATATTATTTATTATTTATTATTTATTATTATATATATTATTTATTATTATCTTATATTATATATATTATTTATTATTTATTATTTATTATTATATATATTATTTATTATTTATTATTTATTATTATATATATTATTTATTATTATCTTATATTATATATATTATTTATTATTTATTATTTATTATTATATATATTATTTATTATTTATTATTATATATATTATTTATTATTATCTTATATTATATATATTATTTATTATTTATTATTTATTATTATATATATTATTTATTATTTATTATTTATTATTATATATATTATTTATTATTTATTATTTATTATTATATATATTATTTATTATTTATTATTATATATATTATTTATTATTATCTTATATTATATATATTATTTATTATTTATTATTTATTATTATATATATTATTTATTATTTATTATTTATTATTATATATATTATTTATTATTATCTTATATTATATATATTATTTATTATTATCTTATATTATATATATTATTTATTATTTATTATTTATTATTATATATATTATTTATTAATTATTATTTATTATTATATATATTATTTATTATTATCTTATATTATATATATTATTTATTATTTATTATTTATTATTATATATATTATTTATTATTTATTATTTATTATTATATATATTATTTATTATTATCTTATATTATATATATTATTTATTATTTATTATTTATTATTATATATATTATTTATTATTTATTATTTATTATTATATATATTATTTATTATTATCTTATATTATATATATTATTTATTATTTATTATTTATTATTATATATATTATTTATTATTTATTATTTATTATTATATATATTATTTATTATTATCTTATATTATATATATTATTTATTATTTATTATTTATTATTATATATATTATTTATTATTTATTATTTATTATTATATATATTATTTATTATTTATTATTTATTATTATATATATTATTTATTATTTATTATTTATTATTATATATATTATTTATTATTATCTTATATTATATATATTATTTATTATTTATTATTTATTATTATATATATTATTTATTATTTATTATTTATTATTATATATATTATTTATTATTATCTTATATTATATATATTATTTATTATTATCTTATATTATATATATTATTTATTATTTATTATTTATTATTATATATATTATTTATTATTTATTATTTATTATTATATATATTATTTATTATTATCTTATATTATATATATTATTTATTATTTATTATTTATTATTATATATATTATTTATTATTTATTATTTATTATTATATATATTATTTATTATTATCTTATATTATATATATTATTTATTATTTATTATTTATTATTATATATATTATTTATTATTTATTATTTATTATTATATATATTATTTATTATTATCTTATATTATATATATTATTTATTATTTATTATTTATTATTATATATATTATTTATTATTTATTATTTATTATTATATATATTATTTATTATTTATTATTTATTATTATATATATTATTTATTATTTATTATTTATTATTATATATATTATTTATTATTATCTTATATTATATATATTATTTATTATTATCTTATATTATATATATTATTTATTATTTATTATTTATTATTATATATATTATTTATTATTTATTATTTATTATTATATATATTATTTATTATTATCTTATATTATATATATTATTTATTATTTATTATTTATTATTATATATATTATTTATTATTTATTATTTATTATTATATATATTATTTATTATTATCTTATATTATATATATTATTTATTATTATCTTATATTATATATATTATTTATTATTTATTATTTATTATTATATATATTATTTATTATTATCTTATATTGGACCCAATATATAATAATAATTTTAAAAGTTAAAAAAAAAAAATGACTCATGCGCCACCACCAAAAATCGAAATCAAAACGTTTAGCTTACGAGTTAATTTTTCCTTTGACGTTAATGACTGGCCTATGAAGACATGCTCGTTGCAATTAAAACATGGATCAATAGTTATTTCATTACGCATGCACATTCGTAATGCCGCCGTTCGTCCTTCACCTGGCAAATTCATATTTTTTTTAATTTTCACGCTATTGCACCGATTTTCCCGGCTAAAATCCTAATATAAAGTTTCGCTTGGGTTCGAATACCCTATATATTAATTTTCTTGTCTGTAGACCAAAAACTGACAGAGGAGTTTGGTAGGTAACTTGTTTAAACAAATATATATCCGCATACATAAATATATATATAGAAAGAAGTTTGTATTTATTATAACTTTTTTACACAAATATTACGCACGTATAAATCATGTAGAATATCTGCATGAATATAATTACACGTAATAGTTAACTAAAGATGATCATCCCATAAGAAAACCGAAAAAAAAAACTAATAGGGAATTAATTCAAATGAATCTTTGAAGGAATATGCTAATTAGCTAGATCTTTTGCTAGTGAATGTAATTCCACGATCCATATACAACAAAGTTGGATTTTCTTTTTACATAAATAGAAAAAATGGTTTTTGATATGAATATCAATACACGCAAAAAAATGTTGGAGTATAGATTTCTTATTGTCTACGAATTCTTTATTTTGTATTAGAAGCTATCCTCTATTAATAAAAAGGGTGTCCCCACTCACAACCTGCGGAACGTGCTGGGTGGTTTGAGGCGGCAGCACACCATGATTTATTTAAATATTTGATCAAGTTTTAATTCCGAAAGACGGTTTAGCGTTGCCCTTACATAGAAACAGATGTAAGAAATAAAAAAAAATTCCGGGTCGGCATTTTTTTTTCTTTTTCTACAAAAACGTTTTTATTTCCGTTACTTTCGGCATCACTTAAAAAGTATCTTGCTGCCACGTGTTCATTTTAGCTTGGACCGCATGCTTGGCACAGCCGGACATTCTCGTCTTCGACTTTTCACATCCATTTTCTTCGACGTTCACTTTCTTCCCTCCCAACCACCTGATACATTTTTGTCCATATTTTTCCTTTTTCTTTTCCTGCACACTTCCTAATTTGCATATGTGCGTTTTTCGGCTGCTGCTGTTGATGCTAATCTCTTTTCAAACCAGCCATCTTTCACTGCTTTTGGTACTTTCCCACGCGCTCCTATGCACTATGTTAAAGAAATATTCTCATGTCAGTGCTCTGCCAAACCCTCTACAGAGAGATCGAAGATACCCAAGGATGGTATCTAGTAGGTATTCAATTTCTCTCCAGTAGGCATTCCGTTTCTCTCCTGTATCTGAGATGAAATTGCAGATGAATAGGGAAGATGATTGAGAAGGCAAACGGAATAAAGAAAATTGTAAACAAGAAAAAAAGAGAAAGAAAAAATATAAAGGAAAGAAAAGAAGAAAGAGGAAAAGATGAATTGCTTTCTGGTGACCTCAACGAGGTCGAAGGAACTTTAACTTTACAGTTGTACATTTTGAATTTGTCGGTGAGAAATTTCAATGAAAAATGAGACATTTAGACAAGAAGAGTGAAGAGGTGGGGGGGAAGAAAAGTGAGAGAGTAAGAATAAGAAATAAAGAAAAAGGAAAAAGGAAAAAAAGAAAGAAAAAAGGAAAGAAAGACAGAGAGAAAGAAAATAAGAAAGAAAGAAGAAGAAGGAAAGAAAAGAAAGAAAAAGAAAACTAAGGAAAGAAAGAAAGGAAGAGAAATAAAGAGAGAGAGATAGAAGGAAAGACACAGAGAGAAAAAGGGGGGATAGAGAGGAGAGAGAGAAAGGGAGACTGAAAGATAGAAGGAAAGAGAAAAAAAGGTGAAAGAAAAACAGAGCAAAGGAGAGAGAAAAAGAGAGAGAAAGAAGGAGAGACTGAAACAGAGAAGGAAAGAGAAAGAAGAAGAGAGTAAGGGTGGGAAGAAGAGGGAGAAAAGAAAGAGAAATAAAAAGAAGTAGGAAAAAGGATAAAGAGGGGAGGAATAAGGAGAGACGGAAATAGAGAGGAAGTGGGAAAAAAGAGAAAGAGTTAGGATTAGAGAAAGAAAAGAAAGAATAAAAGAAAGAAAGGCGGAGGAGGAAGAGAAAACAATAAAAGATTGGAAAAAAAAAGAAAAACAGAAAGAAAGAAAGAAAAGAAAGGGTGAGCGAGAGAGAGAGAGAGAGGGGGGCTAAGAATGATTCTTCAATTTGCAAAGAAATGTATGTCACAATCCAAACGTTTTGCAGCAAACAAGTCTTTCGTCGTGTTATGCTCAGTTCTAAAAACAGAGAATTCGTCGACATTTCGGTTTTCGTTTTCGTTTTAGAGGGGGGTGGGGGTCTTTTCATCTCCGCCATGTGCGTGCCGCGTTCTTTTTTATTTTATTTTCCTTTCATGTTAAAGATGAGGCGGCAAGTCATTTGATGACATGTACGAGGTACTTTTCTCTATTTATCCGTCCACACACACACACACACACACACACACACACACACACACACACGCACACATACATATATATATATATATATATATATATATATATATATATATATATATATATATATATATACTGTATTAATTTTTTAACTACTTACAGACACTAGTGTTTCATACTTTTGGGAATCATCAGTGCAGGGATTACAACCGGTAGGGAGATTCGAACCCGGCCACGAAACAATCTCTGACTCCAGTAGAAGGGAACAAATATCATGGCCAACGTCAACCGCGAGAAATATATTAAATGTCGAGACGTCCGTCCAGAGTGATCTAATGATTATAACATCGTTATCTGCGCATGCGAACTTAAGTGACTAACTTACATTTCAACTTTACAGCGTTTAACAATATGAAGAGAGATATATATAGAAAGAGAGAGAGAGAGAGTTATATATATAACTGAGAATGTGTGTGTGAGGACACTTCTCAACCTATATACACAACGAATTTGTATCTACAGATTTGAAATTTGGTATATTTAAGCATGTGGAAAACTTTTTAATCGGTTTTTATCCAGAAAAAGAGACTGCTAAGGGGTCAAAGTTGAAAAATTGGTACTTGGGAGGTCATCGGATTTTTATCTGTTCATCAACTGTTTCACGAATGCGCATGCGCGTGCGTGAAACATTACAGACTCCTTATGTTAAGAATTTGAAGGTTTGAAAACACTTTTTAAATAACGTGGAAAGCTGATCTGATGGTTATCGTAGTTGACTCACTGTCTTTGGGTTTTGGTTTCGACCTCAGCTCGAGTATTTTTTTTATTATTTGCAAGAATTGAGCTTTTTAGAAAGAAACATACAACTCGCATGCATATGTCTCAGTTTTTTCCGTGTTCTTTTGTTTGTTTGTTTGTTTGTTTTTTAAGAATGTAACGTTACGTTTAATACCTACGGTATTTCTGTTTATAACAATTTAGAATCTGCAGTAATTAAAATATAATATTTATGTGTATTTTATAACCGGCCAACGCCGAGCGGCCTGCTAGTATATATATATATATATAATCAAAAATTAAATTTACAAGCCAAACGCTTCTGTAAACGTAAAGCAAATATAGATATTTTTTTATTTGTGAGTCACTAATTATCAAGACTCGAAGGCCACTCGAGGATAATGGTTAATGAATGTAAAGTGGTAGTGTAGTAATCGCTAATGATGTAAATTGGGTAGAATTTAGTTATTCATGGAGAGGACTACACAAGAACTTGTTTACATTGGATTTGAATACTACCCTGTTGTATTCAACTGGGAAGCAGGATAGCGGAACAGTGTTCCACGGGCAGGCATGGAATTTTCGTTTATATTTAGGCACAGATAGAGAATGGGGGGAATCGAATATAGATGTATTAATATTTATATGGTAATCCAAGCCAAATAAAAAAGCTCCATATAACCAAAATAGGAAATAAAGCTTGTCATTAAAGGACTCAATTGAAGACTGTAAAATACAATTTACAAGAATTTATTGTTCGGATACTCAAAAAAGAAACATTAAGATTTACTTAGTTCATAGAGGTTCAAAGAATGCGTTCTGTTCATCAGTGGAAATATATTAGCAAATGATTATCATAGCAAAGTTATGAATTTACTGGTACTGACATAAATTGAAACTGCATTATATGAAAACTAGTCAGATGTGCAAAAATAAAAGTTAGTGCAAAGAGTTCATGAAATGGAGAAAAAAAATGAAAAATGGAAAAAGTAAATTAAAAATTAAAAAATCCGGATGAAAGAATATGCAGTGGTTAAGTATATCCAAAGGCGAAATGATCATAAGAGTTAATGTTCTCATTAGAAGTGGTCGGATTTACAATGTTGACAAATAAATCCAAATTAAAAATCCAAAATATGCGTAGAAAAATCTAGCTTGCAAGTAGTCGAGGAAGAAAGATTATTTTGAAGCGTTAACTGTTTGTTTTTTTCACGTGAAGATAGTGCGACTGGCGTCACGTTGCTTCCGTTACCAGTTAAAGATTTGTAATGATGGAAAGATTGTTTCTAAGATAAAACGGAAGTAAAAAAAAAAAAGACAGGTTGTCCTTTAAATAATTAGGTTAATTGTCAAGACGCGCGAATCTGAACAGATGCGTAAAAGTAAAAGGTTTTCAGTTGAACAGAAGATACATAAACAAAGAGCATGACTTCAGAATAGAGAGAAGAAAAGTGATTGAAAAATATTGGCGCTAATGTAGACATAATGTTAATATCAATACTACTACTACTACTGCTAATACTAATAATAATAATACTAATAATAATAATAATAATAATAATAATACTAATAATAATAATACTAATAATAATAATAATAATAATAATGTTAATATCAATACTACTACTACTAATAATAATAATACTAATAATAATAATGCTATTCATATGAAGACGTGTTTGATCAATTCTGTAGAACTACTCTCCTTTTCTTTCGTTGACAATAAATTTCCTACAAAACAAAAATGAAATTTAATTATAACGCTTACCCATATACCATTAATGATTTGTTCGAAGACCAGACTGAATAATGCATGGCAAGGTCTCGACTAAGTTCCAATCTATGGTTCCCCCTTACCAAACTTTCACAAAATCACTCGACTAGCTACAACAACTATATATGATTTTCCCTAATGATTATACCTAAATGTAAATACAAATTCCATGAACAAAGTTTCTTTCCCAGAACTACCCGCTTTTGGAACACTGTTCCGCTGGTGTGCTGTTCGGTTGAATACAACATGGTAGCCTTCAGGTCTAATGTAAAAAAAAGTTCTTGTTGAGCCTCCTCGTAAATAATCAAATTCTACCCAATTTACGTCATTAAAGATTACTACACTATCACCTTCATTAACCCTTATCCTCGAGTGGCCTTCGGGTTTTGATAAGTGGTGACTCCCAAGTAAAAAAGAAAAGACTCTCTACGGCAGTTGTTATTCTTTAGAAATCATTGAGTCTACAATAAAAATTTTAAAAAATTTTAACTTTTATAAAATTAAAAAATGTTTCATTCAACAAATTTTCTATTTACCTTCGCCTATCTTGGTGGTAAATTTGTACAACAATGTTATTTAGCGTTGAATACATGAGTTCTTCTTCTTCTTCTTCTTCTTCTTCTTCTTCCTCCTCCTCCTCCTCCTCTTTCATTAGGCCCATTCTGACTTCAATTTGAAAATATGTCCTCCCTTCATTATAATAATTCTATTATTTATTTACTAGCAGGCCGTCCAGAGTTTGTATTTATTTGCTTCCCCACTGAGCAAATTAGACACAATGCCGTTTTTTAATGTGGAGAGATTGGGGAAATGGAAACCAGTTCCCTGGGGAGTAGGGGAGCTGGATAGTGATAATTGGTATGAAGGTTTTTCCCTACATTGACCAATAACTGACTGCTACAAGAACAATAGTCTTATATGTGGGGTCGCTCCACACATATGGTTTTTGCTTGAACTTTGTTGCCCAGACCACGCTGGCCCAGGCCGGTCGAGTTACCCGGTCATAAAATACGCGAAAATATTGTATTTTAATTTATTCAGAAACTGAAACATGTGCATGCGAGTATTGTTTTTTTATAAACAGTTCATTTCTAGTAAGTAAAATAAATACTCGAGCTGAAATCAAAACCAAAACCTAAAGACAGTGAGCCAAATACGATAACCATTAATCCAGCTTGACGCTATCTTTAAAAAGTGTTTTCAAACCTACTTATTTTTAACATAAAGAATCTGTCATGTGAACAGTTCACGCATGCATAGTCGTGAAACAGTTGACAAACAGATAAAAATCCGATGACGCCTCCCAAGTACCAATTTTTCAATTTTGACTCCTTAAAAGCCCTTTTTCCGGATAAAACTGATTAAAAAGTTTCTCGCAAGTCTGAATACCTTATATTTAAAATTCTAAGTCTGTAGATCAAAAATTCGTTGAGTATATAGGTTAAGAGTTATCTTCACACGCATTCTCATATAAAGATATAGATTTAAATAAAGTTGCGATTCACACTACGTCGGGATAACGTCGCAAAAATTGACACTCGGATCAAACAGTACATTCTAACAAAAATTCACATGCAATCATCAGATGATTTGAATAATACCTTTGGTTCGGCCATTGGCGAGCATCTTATAAATAACCGTTTGCTGTGCTTTTAATTTCATAATCGACTTATTCTCCATTCTAAACAAGTCACAACCGCTGTTGGACCTGAAAATCATAAAATCTATTTGCATTTGAAAAAGAAAATCTGATTAGACTTAATGTAGTTTTTATTTGATTCCTTATTCTCTTCGCCATAATCTCCATCCCATATTTTTTTTTATTGTAATCTTAACCTGGAATTTGCTATTGAGCGAGCTTCAAAACCGCTTAGTTAGCTTCTTCATACTTTTTAAAAATTTTTAATTTATCAAACTTAAAAATATATAGCTATAATCAAAGCGTGTACCCCAAATATATATATATATATATATATATATATATATATATATATATATATATATATATATATATATATATATATATATATATATATATATATATATATATAAATCGGTTCAAATGCGTTTAAATAACAAAACATTTTTTGGAAAAGTGCTCAATAAATATGTAGAACTATTATTAGCGAAATCATATAAATATCAGAAAGATTTACGCGGATTTATCTACGTTTCGATGATGTAGTCTCGTCAAGGGTTCAACAATTGTTTATCTCTTTCTATCTGTCTATCTTTCCGTCTGTCTCTCTCGCTTTCTCTCGCTTTCTCTCTCTCCCTTTCTCTCTTTGTCTGGCTGTCTCTCTCTCTCTCTCGCTCCATCTATCTTTATCTCTCTTTCTTTCTCCTTCTCTCTCTCTCTCTCTCTCTCTCTCTCCTTTCATCACTCTCCAAATTCAGATTATGCCCATCGGTTCACACACGTCTCTTGTGGAACGCAAAGACGCAATCCGCGTCTTCACAACCAGCCATAAAAAAAACATCTTTCTCAAAGACCCACGTGCACATATTGCGGGTTTTGGTCGTTTTTGTCAGGTGGTGGGGGAAATCTTTTTGTTGTCGCTGTCAGTTGAAAGATTGATAAATATTTTTATACATTTGTGCCTGCTTCACTTTCCCAGTGGCGAAATCAAACAGCTGCTTTCCAACCGATATAAGCGCACTCCATTTTGTTTATTTGGACTCTTTGTAGAAAACAAAACCGTCTATATATATAGTCATCCACATAAAGTGCTGTTTCGCTGTTTCACAGCTCATCAGTGCGGCTAGACAGGCAACTACCTCTAGCCAGGATTGAAACCCGACCGTTTGTACGACAGTTAAGACTCCTAACCACTACGCTACTGGCGGCTGCTGCGTTTGTCATGAGTTTAACGATGTTTTGACATCGTCCGAACTACCTCTGCTCGATTTGTTTACACAAAGAGTATCGCTTCTCAATATGCTCAACTCAAGATAAGGAGCATTATAGTCATCCACATACAGTACTGTTTCGCTGTTTCACAGCTCATCAGTGCGGTTAGACAGGCAACTACCTCAAGCTAGGATTTAAACCCGACTGTTTGTACGACAGTCAACATATATGTGTGTGTGTGTGTGTGTGTGTGTGTGTGTGTGTGTGTGTGTGTGTGTGTGTGTGTGTGTGTGTGTGTGTGTGTGTGTGTGTGTGTGGAGTTAAATTCGCTAAATTAAAAAATTTATGACAAATTTATTATTCAACAAGGAATACAAAATCTTTTTATTTTTGTACTTAATCCACGGATTTCCAACAAATAACTCATCTCATCAGAGGAAATAATTTTAGCAAAATAATTTTATAGGCAGTCATAAACTTTGTAATTTAGCACTTATTGAAAATTGATGTTTCAGTCTATGTGTTGAATAACAAGGTTCATGACTGCTTATATACTTTATTTTGCTGAAAACATTTCCTCTGATGATATCAGCCATTTATTGAAAATCCATGGATTAAGGGAAAAAACTGTAATTTTTTGTATTTCTTGTCGAATAATAATTTGCCTTAATTTTTTTATTAAATTTATAGAATTTTATTCTAAATTTTCATTGATACTATTGTTCTATATCGTATATTGAGTTCTTTATTTGATTGGGATTGTCTAATAAATATTGATGCAAATATTTATATGGATTTTAATTATACAATATTATATGATTTGTAATCTGAAACTCCAGTTAATACATGTGTGCCTGTATTTATATATATATATATATATATATATATATATATATATATATATATATATATATATATATATATATATATATATATATATATATATATAATTATTTTTTACTATAATAATTAAATACCTACAGACACTAGTGTTTCGTCCTTTCGGGAATCTTCAGTTCAGGGTGTCACGATTAACACGATTAATATATATATATATATATATATATATATATATATATATATATATATAGAGAGAGAGAGAGAGAGAGAGAGAGAGAGAGAGAGACGGAGAGAGAGAGACAGAGACAGAGACATTGTTGAACAAAACGAAGAGATTTGCTTAATCGTCTTTTTTGTAATCTCTCCATTTTTCGTATGGTCATTCTAATATCTTGGTAGAATTTGTGTAAGAAAGTTCCATGGTCGTTTTCGTCCATCTTTTTTTTGCAAGTACTTTCAACTGACTTTCTTCAGTCGTTTTCAGGCAGATTTTGATTATTTTTTCGTTTAAAATCTGGATGCTTCAGTTCAAATTACATTTAAATTACTTGAAATAGTGAAGCGTCTCATGTGTAGAAAAAAATGTTTTTAACGAGTTAAGAACGTGGCTAAAATAAATGTACAATGGCTTGAAAGTGTGATTTATAAAATGGTATGGAAATTACATTTTTTAATTAATATATACATTTACATTACAGCATATATATATGTACATATGTAACTATATGTGCACATAAACACACACACACACACACACACATATATATATATATTTTATTTTTTTTTTTCTGTAAAAGTCTGAGGAAGCTACAGACGGCCAAAAAAACGGCCGGGTAGCTGAAACAATAATGTAATTTAATAGAAAGATACAGTAATAAAAAAAAATAAAACGTATATATATATATATATATATATATATATATATATATATATATATATATATATATATATATATATATATATATATATATATATATATATATATATATGGATAATTACGTATTCAAGCACTTTAAAATGTTATTACTGTTTTCAACATTTACATTGTTATTTTTTGGTTGTTTATCTCCTATATACAGTGCTTCCAGTATTTTTAATCTTTTTACACTTGGATCCATATGAATGATTTTCGTGTTTTCAACTATGATTTTTCTAAATTGGGAAAGTGGGCAGACATGTTTTTGGTGTTGGCAAATCGAGCTTGTATCTGAAAGGTGTAGGGTTAATCGTCTGGACAATGTGTTGGTAGTGTGTCCAATGTAGCTGTTGGTGTTTCCATTGTTGGGGGTGCATTCTCCCAAGGGTCATTTGAATTGGTAGACTACGTTATTTCATCGACTGATTTTGTTGTTTTTAATTATATTAACATTTGTTCATTTTTTGTTGTAATCTGATTTTATTATTATTGACTAGGGATATATATCGATGCATTATATTTCTTAGTGTCTTTTCATCTTATTTAAATTTGTGGTGTAGCTGGTTGTGATTGAATAAAATTTATGGGTGGGGATTGTTAACTTGGTCATTATTAGTTTTGTCTAGGTTTCTAACTGTTAGTTTAATTTGTCTATCTACTAAGAAGTTAACTATTAATTAAAACCTGTTTAATATTGTTTAATTCGCTGTAGAATTTTGTTTTTTTATTTGAGGAGATCAATTTGTCTCGATTAATTAGGTTCTTTATAGTTGCGGTTTTGTATCAGTATGGACATTCGCTTTTCAAGTTTAAGATACAGGAAGTGGTTGCAGTAGTCTTTTTTATACGGAGAAGTGATGAATTCATCTTTGCTGGAGTCTATGAGAACGTCAAGAAATGTTTGTATTTAATTCATAAGTGAAAGTAAATACGGAGTTTGTCTGAAAATGATCCTTTAGTTTTTCTATTTCGTTATTATCGTCAGCAAACATAAAAAATATCGTCGACATACCTAACGTAAATAGACGGCTTTTTAATAGTATTAAATATTTTATTCTCCAGGTTGGACATGAAAAAATTGCTAAAAGTGGGTCCAAATATGAACCCCATTGATACTCCATCGATTTGTGTGTAAATGTTGCCTTTATGATCATAAAAGGGAACTTTGGTTGTATATATTAATAACAATTTTTTTTAGGGTTACAGGGTTAATTTCCAGGGAAGGGAGAGATAGATTATTGTATATCTGGTCCATGATGATATCAATGGTTTCGTGAACTGGGACGTTGGTGAAGAGGCTTTCTACATTGGAGGCGATGATTTTATTAACTTTTGTTGCTTGGAGAATTTGTATAAGTTCTTTGGTAGATTTTATGCTGTATTTGCTTTTTAGTTAAGGAGTTATGAGATCAATTGATTGTTTCGGTTAATTTATGGATAGGAGTTCTTACTTGTGAAATAATGGGGTGGACAGGAGAGTTGGGTTTGTGAGGTTTTACATCGCCATATAGGCACACGGGTTTATAATCACCAATTATTTTAGGGGGGTTGATTGTCTATTATAGCATTATTCGCAGTTATGAGTTTGTTCACTTGAGTTTTAAGTTGATTTATAGGGTCTCTTTTCAATTTTTTAAATTGTGTTTAGTTATCTACAATGGCTTGTAGTTTTTGGAAATAATCAGTTTTTTAAGTACTACGTATATATATATATATATATATATATATATATATATATATATATATATATATATATATATATATATATATATAAGAGCAAACAGTTAATAAAACATGTTAAAAACATTTAAAAAAAGAGTTGAAAACACATTTAATCTGAAAAGGAAACACTTGATAAGTGGATAGTCCTTAATCCGCGGAGTTTCGAAGAAATACTTTCCTTCTCATCAGAGGGTAGGAATTAGCAAAATGCGGGATTGGATTTTGCATACAAAAGTATTTGATGAAACAACAAGTAAGTCAAAGATCTTACTTGATAACAAAAAGTGAAGCAGAGGGAATATGGTGAAGAAAAAGGTGATTACACGTGAATGGATAGTCTGGTGAAAGGTAAATAATCCAATGACGGTAAAATCCAAAAATATAACTCCAATAAAGTTAATTGAATTTCCATTTGCACAAGTAAAATCCAAGGAAATCACGTAATTGGAAGATGGTCCAAAATAATCCAAAAGGCTGAAATCCATGGAATAATTCACAAATATGTACAAGGAAGAGGGGGAAAATTCCAATAATATTAATAAAAGAAAAATAAGGTATGCTTTTCACAAGGCTGCCGGGACATAATGTAAATAAGAATTTATTTACATTATGTCTTGTAATTAAATACTACTGACAATTTAATCATTGGAAAAAAAAGTTAGCACCATTATTTATTAATATTAATACAGAATTACAATTGGTTAAGAAAACAATTTATAATTATTGAAAAAATTACACACTAAAAAAATACAGACTTACGTTAAAATTTATCATAATGTTTACGTGAAATTTAAAGTTGAAAAACACAAAAAGGCGGATAGTTGAACAGAGGAGGAGGGTGGGCAAAACAGACTGGTTTTCTTTTCAACTCTGTACATCCGTACTTACCGACATGGAACGTTCGAGTAATTTTTTCTATTTTTTAATTAAACTATTTTTCTTTGTTCCTGTTTTTCAATTTAAATTTTTTTACTTTATTTTCCAAGATTATATGAACATAATTTTACGTTGATGATTATACGTTATTGCGTGCAATGGAAATATTAGAATCTTACATGTAAAGATTACCTTAAATATGTAAGCGTAAAAATAGTAGAAATAATTTTTGCAATTATAATTTGGAGGGGATATTAAAAAAACAATGCTTAATTCAATGATAATATTGGTAGTTCTAGAAATAAATTTTTCTTCGAGTTATATCGAATTCATTAATACGGACTTCAGGGGATTTTTTCGTAGTCTTCCTGTAAAAATTATTTTATTTTTATTTTATTGTTACAAATTACAATGTTTTATTTATATAAAAAAAGCAAAAATAAATTCTTGCGTTTTATATTTACTACTGAAAACCCTAACTTTAGTAAAGGTATTTTTTGTTTAAACAAAATAATACATTTCTGTAAAATTTAAATAAAAATAATTAGTTCATTATATTCTGCGATCATTATTTGATAAATACTGAAAGTTTCATTAAAATTGGTTAATTTCCTGGTTTTGGGTGAATTTTTAAGTAAAGGAAGGGGTCAAAATGTTTATACATTTTGAGCAGCGGCATTCATTTTGCACGTACCTAGTATTTACATTTAGAAATGGTGGACTGATAACAAAAATGTTTTTTGTAAAAAAGATGTTGTACCAGATTTTTCACACGATCTTTTTTCATAATTTTTGAAATTTTTACTAATTTCTAAACGTCGTTACGTAACAGTTTTTTTTTTAATTTAAAATGCCTTTGTAAAAAATTATCTTCGATATATATTTACAATGCACAAGCACCAAATATTTTTTTAAACATGCGTGCTTATTTATAAGATGATTTTATGTAAAAGTTTCCAAAACTTTCAAACTTTTAATTAAATGAGTATTTGCTAAGTATTTTATAGCAAAATTAGATGATTTTCGATTTGACAGTTGAAATGTTTCAAAAAATGTTCAGATATAGTAGAGTCATGAATTAATTCATTCGTTTTATAAGTGCTTTTCTGTGGATTTTCATCGCATTAAAAAAATATGCATTTTAAAAAAATTGTCTAAAACTTACCTCATTAGTTTGGCACAGTTTCTAAGGTAGACAATTCTGTCTAATAATTTTAAAATTTTTGCACGTTTTATACAAAGCTGGTAATCTTGCTTATTATATGTATTGAATATTGAATATGGTAAATATAGGAACTAATGAAATAAAAAATTAGTACAAGGAGGGATAACTTGCTGGTGCTGAATCTGGTGGTGATGGTTTGTTCTCCCAAATTATTATTATTATTATTGTTATCATTTTAAATAGGATTTTAAAAGTTATTTTTCTACTGTTAATACGTCGCATTTTTAAATAGTGCCATCATTGTTATGTAAACTAATTTAACTGTTTTCGTTTTGTTTTTGTTTTTTTTTTGTTATTTTATCATTTTTTTTTTTTTTAATTTTTTTTTTTTTTTATTTTATTAATTTTTTTTTTTTTTTTTCAGAATAACAGATTATTTTTAAACTGGTAAATATTTATCAGAATTAGCTTTACAGAGCCGTCATCATCAAGCCCAAATATCAATTGACGTGATATTGTAAACAAACACAGACGGAGCTTGATTGACACTATGTGTTTTCCCCTCTAAGTTGTTTTTTTTCTAAGTTGTCAAAAATGTAGTTGAACAAATAAGAAATCTAATGAAATTAGCGTCGCATTTTTTTTTTCTGTTTTATTATTTTTGTTTTTTGCAATTAATCAAAAGTGACTTTTTCAAGATATTTTCAGTTGATATTGTAAACAAGTTGCGTTTTCTTAATACAAAAAAAAAAGTGTAACTCTGCGATTTGCGTCCAAATGAAACTTTGAAGGAATCGGTTAGTAAAATAGAGTTATCTCCCATGAACCAATGACGACAATTGCAAAATCGCTATATATTTTAATTTTTTTGTCTATATTTTGTCTTCATCATTAAACACATACATTTTCGTTCTTTCTCATGCAACATGTTGTCATTTGGCCAGTTTTTGTTTTTACAGAAGATTGAGTTAAACAAATCAAATTGATTAAGTAAACATATTTAAATTCTAATTTTCGACTCGTATAAGAGTCGAACATAGAAACTCAATCGAAGCAAGGGAGATAATTAGCGTTGAAAGCATATTTTGCAAGTCACTTAAATAATCGGCGCTGATTCAGTATTTGGTTTTTACCTAAGGGAGATAGCTGGCATTTACTAAAAACATACTGTTATTTTTTATTTATTTTATTTTATGTTATTTATTTATTTATTTATTTATTTTTACAGACGATTTAGGACGCTGAAACGATCAATAGAAGAAGGAAAAAAATTTCTTAAAATGTCCATTTTGTCAGGAGGCTGAAAAGGAAGATTTTCATTTTGTCAAAATGAAACTTATTTTTTCTAATAACAACATGTTTTTTTATTATTATTAAATATTTCTTCGTCTCTGAGGACCAAACGAATGCAATACTTTTTTCTGTAAATTGTTACTTACTTTCAACCTAATAACAATCGCCTTTAAAATGACGATTATGAAGGTTTTCGAGTATGCTGCAACCGAATATCACATTTAAATTTTAAGCAAACAAGTAGCTTTCCAGATATGAAGCAATGTAATTCATTATGTTATAAGTGGTGGCCATTTTTGTATGAGCAAGTACGCATAGTTGTTTTTTATAAAAATGGCCACCACTTATAATGAATTATATTGCTTAATATTTGGAAAATTGCTTGTTTGCGGAAAATTCAATTGCGGTATTCGTTTTTAGCATACTCGAAAACCTACTAAGTCATCATTTTAAAGGTGATTGTTGAGGTGGAAAGTAAGTAAAAATTTACCTTTTTTTTGCAATCGAGACAATAACTGATTTTTTTAAATATTTCATTTTAATAAAGTTTTTTTTACATATTTCAAGAATAAAATTTGAGAATTTCATTTATTTTTTTTATTTATTTTATTTTTTTGTTAATACAGAAAAACGTTGATTAAAAGCAAAGTTTAATTTTTGAGGTCGGAAAATATTTTGTCGCTGTTTTACGGTTTGTCACTGTGCAGATGGAGACAACTCTCGTTTACTAAAAGATTCATTCATTTTTTTTTTTATTATTATTTCGTAATTTAGGACGCGATATATTTTTATTAAGTCAAAACATTAAAAAAAAAAAAAAAGAAAGCTGCGACGAATTTTTTTAAGTTGGTTGGTTGTTTTTGTTTTACGGCATATCAACCCTTTTCAGGTTATTTAATGCCGAATTCAAATATTTTTAAGAAAAATGTTTTAATAGAATATATTCGTTGTTTTCAAGTCGGTTTCTATTTAACCCATAGTTGGGACCCTAACAGGTACTACCACTCCGGGTCAGAGTGGACTTGGGAGCAATGGCAATTAAAGGGTGGCTCCACACTCCTCAAAGCTCGCAAGCTAGGGCCTCACCACTGGATATAGTTTAAGGTCATATCAAGGACCGAATTTTTTTTAATGTAACAAAGTTACATTTAAAAAATGTATAATTTATAATACGATATTATTATTATTATTATTATTATTATTATTATTATTATTATTATTATTATTATTATTATTATTATTATTATTATAATAATAATAATAATAATAAGAAGAAGAAGAAGAAGAAGAAGAAGAAGAAGAAGAAGAAGAAGAAGAAGAATACAAAATGTAGTCTTTACGCGACCATTAAGAGAATCGTTTCTGTTTTCATATCATAATTCACGATGCTAAAACCAACAAACAAACGATATTTGCATTAGATGAAAACATTTAAAAATAAAGCTGCTGCAACTTTTTTTTATTAAAAGTAAATTTTATGGTAAAGTTTTTAAAAATAGTATTTAACCTTTAAAAATACAAAGGATGAAACTTTTAAAAATGCGGCGACTTTGTTTTTTTGCGTAAAGACTACATTTTATGATATTAATGTTATCAACTTTATTTACCATTGCATTTTCATTGTTGCAGCATCCTTAAAAGTTACATTCTTTGTATTTTTTTAAGGTTAAAGGCTATTATAAAAAAAAAACCTTAGCATAAAATTTACTTTTTAATTTAAAAAAAAAAAGTGGCAGCAGCTTTATTTTTAAATGTTTTAATCTAATGAAAATGTCGTTTGTTTGTTTGTTTTTTGTTTTGTTTTTTTACAAGGTGGTTACCACTTATCAAGGCCCGGAAGCCACTCAGGGATAAGGGTTATTGTAAGTACAGTACGTTAGTGTATACTAAAGAGGGCGGTCCATCAGGAATTTGTTTACATTGGACTTGAAGACATCCAGGTTGTAGTCAGGTGGTAAGCAGGCAGACGGAAAGGTGTGCAGTTCTAAGAAAGAAGCTTTGTTCATGGAATCTACGTTTTGATTTAGGCATAGATAAAGAGTGGAAAAAGATTTTGACAGTGGATTCAGCTAGACGGGTGTTTTTCGTAAAAGATTGGCGAGGGGGGGCAGAGATTGGAGTTCAGACGAGCACTTGCCATGGAAATAACGATAAAACAAAGATAGGCTTGCAACGTCTCTTCTGTGGGAGAGAAGTTGTAGGGAAGAGAAGAGGGCACCCCCACTAAGCCACGAAGTCTATTTTGTACTCTGTCAAGGCAGGATAGGCTTTTTTGTAGCTCCTGCCCAGATGTGGCAGCAGTATTCCATCCTTGGACGTACTTGGCTTTTATATAAATAGAGAATTGCATCAGTAGTGAGATATCTTCTGGAGCGATAGAAGGATCCCACAATCTTTCCAACGACCTTGGCAACAGACTTGATGTACGTGTTCCATTTCAGATCAGGAGTGACGGTCAAACCCAGAAGCCTGTCAAAACATGGGGCTTCTCCTAGACGAGAGCCATCCATTTCAATTGATGCCAGATGGGGATCAGAGCGTTGATGATGTAAAGATAGGAGTTTGGTTTTAGATGCATTAAAGGTAACCATCCACGTCTTCCCCCACTGAACCACGCGCTCGAGATCAGAGGAGAGAGAATCAGAGAGAGCTTTGTCATTTACAGCCTTTGATGTGTTACCGTAGATGGTCGTGTCATCAGCATAGATGTCAACGAATGATTTAAGTATGTGTTTAGGAAGATCATTGATGTAGATCAGGAAGAGAGTTGGGCCCAGGATGGACCCTTGAGGGACTCCAGCATTAATACTCTGGGCCTCTGATTTTTGTCCATCAACCACTACTCTTATGAGCCTATCAGAGAGAAACGATTTAATGATAGAGAGAACATTTCCAGTTATACCGTAGCTGGAAATCTTGTGAAGTAGGCCTTTATGCCATACCTTGTCGGAGGCCTTTGATATGTCAAGAGCAATTGCCCTGGAAAGGAAGCCTTTGTCAAGAGATCCACTAATTCTATGAGATATAACTGTTAGCACATCTGCGGTAGATCTTGCAGAACGAAATCATATTGCATGTCACTAAGAAGGTTATTTCTGCTGAGGTGGTTGACTATTTCTCTTTTTAATATGGATTCCAGCAACTTACTCATGACACACAGGAGACTTATTGGTCTGTACTTAGAGGGAGATGACTTATCACCTGAGTTCTTAAATACAGGGCATACTGATGAGGTTTTCCGGGGTGTTGGAAAGCACTTCTCCTTAAGGCAACGTTTAAACAGTTTCTTTAGTATGGGAACAAGTTCTGGTTGAAGCTTTTTTAACACTATAATTGGAATGCCGTTAGGGCCAGTTGCTTTACTGGAATCAAGGTTCTTGATTAGCTTGGCGACCTCACGCACAGATATTTGTATGTTACCTAGCGTGTTATGTGTTATAGGAGGAAATATGGGGAGTTGATGGCCTTCATCGCATAGAGTAGAATTAGCTGCAAAGTTCTTGGCAAATAGTTTGTCCTTGTCTGAAGCTGACGAGATGACCTCTGGTACATTGATAATGGTTGGGATAGAACGCACACTTCTGTTCAGGATCCTATTTGTTATTTGCCAAAACTGGTGGGAACCAAGCCGCTGATCAGCTACTTTGGATTTAACAGACTGGGCATATAGCTCTCTTGCATTTTTATTACTCTTTTACTGTGGTTGCTGGCGTTTCTGAAAGCAGCTTTAGTCTCAGTGCATCTATTACGTTGGTAGCTATGGAAAAAGTGATTTCTGTGCGCGATTGCAGCAGCACATTCTGGGGAGAACCATGGCTGACTGTTGGGTTTTTGTTGGAATTTTTTAGATGGTATGAATCGGTCTATGCCTACCATTAACCATTCGGTCAGGTCTAATACTATAGAGGACACACCCTTTTTAACATGGAATGCAGAGGTAGATCAGATATAAATGTACGGAAGCTATCCCAGTCAGCCATGGAGTATCGGTATACAGTACGGTGGAGGGGTGCGTCTGGGGACTTATTACATTTCATTTTTATCTTAAGTGATACGACGGAGTGGTCGGAGGATCCTAGAGGAGAAAGAATGGAACATGAACATAGCTCAAGGGAAGTTGAGAGAAAAAGGTCTTTGCATCGTAAATTATGATCTGAAAACAAAAACGCTTCTCTTAATGATCGCAAAAAAAACACATTTTGTATCATTAATGTTATCGAATTTGTTACATTAAAAAAAATCGTCGCAGTTTTTTTTTAATGTTTTCATTTAATAAAAAAAAAATAGCAGGTCCTAAATTATAAGATGAAAAAAATGAACGAATCTTTTAGTGAACGATAATTGTCTCCCTCTGCACTAGTTGTGTCAGAAACTTTGTGAAAAATATTGAATAATTCCACCTCCTGTCTTTCCAAGCTCATAACTACTCGAAAAATGTAATTCAACCCCTAATTCTTTTTTTAATTAAAGGAGCAAAGACCAAGGTTCCTTTTTTTAAAAAAAAAACAACGTATTTTTTTTTTGTTTTTTAAGGTTTTTTAAGCTTCGAACTTTACAGGTAAATTTCTAAAAAACACTACTTTTTTTGTTTTAAATTTGAATATATTATTTATCGATCTTTTATCTTTAATTTGTGATATATAAAACTTTGGTGATTAAATTAATTATTTACTTTTTAATAGACATTTCAAAATGGGGGGGGGCGTGAATTAATTCGACCCCCTGTCTTTCCAAGCTTATAACTACTCGAAAAATGTAATTCAAATCCTAATTTTTTTTTCAATTAAAGGAGCAAGGACCAAGGTTTCATTTTTAAAAAATTTTAAAAAAACAAAGAACGTGTTTTTTTTTTTTTGTTTGTTTGTTTTTTTCAAGGATTTTAAACTTCGGACTTTACAGGTAAATTTCTAAAAAAACACTACTTTTTTGTTTTAAATTTGAATATATTATTTATTGATCTTTTATCTTTAATTTGTGATATATAACACTTTGGTGAGTAAATTAATTATTTACTTTTTAATAGACATTTCAAAATGGGGGGCGTGAATTAATTCGACCCCCTGTCTTTCCAAGCTTATAACTACTCGAAAAATGTCATTCAAATCCTAATTTTTTTTTCAATTAAAGGAGCAAGGACCAAGGTTTCATTTAAAAAAAAACAAAAAACAAAGAACGTGTTTTTTGTTTGTTTTTTTTGTTTTTTGTTTTTTTAAGGGTTTTAAACTTCGGACTTTACAGGTAAATTTCTAAAAAACACTACTTTTTTGTTTTAAATTTAAATATATTATTTATTGATCTTTTATCTTCAATTCGTGATATATAAAACTTTGGTGAGTAAATTAATTATTTACTTTTTAATATACATTTCAAAATGAGGGGCGTGAATTTAAAAAAAAAACGTTTGTCTAAAATATTATATTCTTTTTATTGGAAAGAGCATAAAATTTCACATTGACCCTGAAAATATCATAAAAATAGAATCACTAGAAAGATTTTGATAGATTTTTAAAGTTTAAAAATTGAAATATACTGAACTCGTAAAATTCAATTAATTTCATTACTATTTTTTTTTTAAATAAAAAAGTAATATTTCTATTACTTTTTATACAACTTTAATAGTTTATTTTGGGAGTATAATACGTAAAGAAAATAAACAACCCACTTTTAAAAGAGAAATTACGAGTTTTTTTTTATATTTCATTCGCAGTTTCGTGTTAGGGGTGTCACAAATTCCTACAAAAATTCTGATACACCTACCTCTGCACAGTGACAAACTGTAAAGCAGTGCCAATATTTTTCATCGGTTAATCGAAAAACAACTTAATCATCATTAGCTGTTCCAAAGATGAACATTATCATTTTTACAAAAATCTTACTTTGAGCGTCCTGAAAAAAGTAATTTGTCATTACATATTAGATTTCTGAAAAATACTAAAGGTTCTTCGTATCAAGAAAAAAATCTGTTTCCTTGTTCTAATGATCATTCAGCGCCCTAAATTGTCTTAAATTATCTGCAACAAAATAATTTTATTTCCTTAATAAATGCTAGTTATCTCCCTTAGATAAAGACCAAATCCTGAATAAGCGCAAAATAATCAACCGAACAATGAAATAATTTTAAGTTAAAACAAAAAAGACATTATCTCCACATAATGAAGTTAGTCCCGGAAACTACCGAAGCAGTCGAGAGTCTTTACAAGAACCGAATGAAGTTATTCCCGGAAATTACTGAAGCAGTTTACAAAAAAGGAACAAGTTAACTAACAAACTAAAAAATAAAACAAGTCCCGAAAATTGTCGAAGCAGTTTACGCAAAAATACATTGAAAAATAAATTAAAAAATAAATTAGCGATCATTATTAGGATTTTTTTTTTTTTTTTTTTTTTTTTTTTTACAAGGGAGTCACCTCTTATCAATGCCCAGAGATTAAGGGTTAATGAGTACACAGTAGTTAATGGGACAATATCGTAGTAATCCTTAGTAGTGGAAATTACGATTGTTCTGTCAAAACTCGACACAACACGTAACTATTGGCATTACAAAGGGAGATCATTCTGGCGAATCTCTTACAGAGTTATCTAACTTAAAAGATTTTCCAAATGTTGGAAATTTTGTCTCTGAAATCATTATTGTGAGAGATATAAATAATAACTGTTTGACTAAGGCGTTCGTTATTTTATGTATTTATTTATTTATTTATTGTTGTTGTTGTTGTTGTTGTTGTTGTTGTTGTAGTAGTAGTAGTAGTAGTAGTAGTAGTAGTAGTAGTAAAGTAAATTTGTGGCACTGAAACCACGTTGGTTTTAGTGCCACAAATTATCTTCTACAAAGAAATTAATTAATTAATTAATTAAAATTTAAATAAATAAATAAATAAATTTTAAGTTAGATAACTCTGTAATAGATTCAGGCAATTACTTCCCTTTTTAATGCCAGCAATCATGTGCCGTGTTGAGTTTTGGATGTATTTTTAAAGAATTGTATATTTTATTTTATTAAAAAAAAAGTACGAATTCAGAATTGAATCTAATTTAAAATATATATATATATATATATATATATATATATATATATATATATATATATATATATGTGTGTGTGTGTGTGTGTGTGTGTGTGTGTGTGTGTGTGTGTGTGTGTGTGTGTGTGAAAATCTTTATTGTATACATACCCGTCACGGAACGAAAATATCATATTCCAAGAATCACGTAAATTTATCAATTATTTGTTTTAACTAAGAAAATCAAATGGTAAATATTACCTTACGCAACAACAGAACACCGACCACTTTAATTTGGCTGATTTGGCTTTTTAGAGGTACCCGAGGTCGCTGACAACGAATTTGATAATCAAATCCGTCGCAAATTTACCATTTGCTTGGTATTAACCCCTAGACCCTCGCACTATTTTGCGACATATCACCACCTTCATTAATGCTATGTTAGGTGTGTCAGAATTTTGGGGGAATTTTTGACACCCCTAACAAAAAACTGCGAATAAAATATAAAAAAACTCGTAATTTCTCTTTTTAAAGTGGGTTGTTTATTTTCTTTATGGAATATACTTCCAAAATAAGCTATTAAAGTCGTTTAAAAAATAACAGAAATATTATTTTTATGGTGCAAGTCTATAAATGGGCCACAAGTAATCTTTTTTACTATAAAAATCTGAAAAAAATCTTTATAATGTACGTACCTGTCACTGCATGAAAATGTCATATTCCAAAAATCACGTAAATCGATCAAGTAGTTTTTTTTTTATTTAAGAAAATCAAATCAATAGGTTAGCTAAATTGATTTGGAGCAGAAAACTAGGTCAAATATTCAGAACATTTTTTTGTCTGTGTGATTAAGGAAGGTGGTGTTTGATCAACACTGTTGGGGAGCCATGATTTAATATACTGTTTTGCTTTTAAATCCTTGAAACAATGTTTCATGGTAAACAACTGATGATCTCTGAAATAACATTAGGACTATTGTGAATATGAGAAAGCAAGTTGATACATTGATTGCAGGTGATTAAATGACTTACTGACTAAATAGTTTTCCAACAAATGATAAAATATATAAAAATTAAATAATAATTTTTTATATAGTTTTAAAGGTTACAAAACTTCCAAGACTATATATATAGTCGCTTCTTCCCCAGAACCGCTAGACTTTGGAATTCCATTCCAGGTCCCTGCTTCCCCAACTGTACTGACGTGCAGAAGTTCAAGTGCAACGTGAACCAACATCTTGCTGCCCAAATCCCTACATAGTACCCCAATAGTTGTTGCCCCTGTTAGTAGCCCCTATACCAAAGTGGCAATGTTGGCAATGTGCCTTGTATGGGGTGAAAATGTAATTTAAAAAAATTAAATAAAAATATATATATATATATATATATATATATATATATATATATATATATATATATATATATATATATATTAAGTAAAATGATTGATAATTTATAATTGAAATTAAAAATTAAAAATCGATATCATAAGGAAGAACAAACAAAGTCAATAAATTGTACGATCGTTTCGGAAACGATGTTTTATTGTGATAGACATTGAGTCTTAGATAATAATTTTATCATATAGTTTTTGAAAACAAGGTCTCCTCATCAGCAAAAATATTGTAAAAACGATCGTACAATTTATTGATTTTGTTTGTTCTTCCTTATGATATCGATTTTTAATTTTAATTATAAATTATCAATCATCTTTCTCAATATTAAAATAGCTCTAGGATATATATGCCTATCGAGCTTATTATATATCTACATTACGAGCACTGTTTTCTTTTCTTTTATTTTAATTGTATTATTGAATGCACTAATATATTAAAATATACTCTGCTCTTTAGACTCTTGTTCTAATCCCCAGTCCCAACAACAGGAGAAGTAAAAACTTTCATTTTGGATCTTGGAATATCTGCACATAACTTGACAATGATTCTCAGCCAGAACGTAAGACGGCTCTTGTTGCACTTGAGCAGAAAAAGTTTGGGATTGATATTGCAGCTCTTAGTGAAACACGCCTGGCTGGCAACTCGCAACTGACTAAAGAGAAGGGCGGGTATGCCTTTTTTTGGAGCAGCAAAGGCCCAGAAGATCCTCATCAATCTGGAGTAGGATTTGCTATCAGGTCCAACCTTGCCAAGTCATTATCAAACCTTCCAAAGGGGTTTTCGGATCGCCTAATGACATTAACCCTCAATCTAGAATGCGATACCTGTGCCATATTAATTAGCTGTTATGCTCCACGTTAGATAGACCAGAGCCAGAGAATGAATTTTACCAACAACTGAAAGGAAAGAAATTGTCGCGAATGTGCGACACAAGGACAAATTTGGGTGATTTTAATGCTCGTGTGGGTGTGGATAGTGCATCCTGGGGTGATGTTTTGGGTCATCGTGGTGTGAGTCGTATGAATGGTGATGGTCTTCTTTTGTTGTCATTTTGTAGGGAGTTTAACCTGTGTATTACCAACACCGTAGTCCAATGGAAAAATTCCCACAAGACTACAAGGATGCATCATTGTTCAAGGGATTGGCACTTGATTGACTACATCATCACTAAAAGACGTGACATTAAAGACTTTCATATCACTTGTTCATTCCATAAAAGTTGCTATCTTTCCGATCATGCTTTACTTCGAAGTAAAACATCGTTGCATCTCTAGCACAGACGAATGAAACGCTCCTCTGTCCCCAAGCAAATCAACGTCCTTCCATTAAAGAACACCGTTCAACAAGCAGCACTATCGGCAAGCCTTGATCATTCATTAGACTCTGTTGAAATAACTGATGATATTTAATCTTCATGGAAACTATTACACAACGTAACGTGTACATCTGCATTGGAAGTTCTGCACTTTCCACAAGAATCAGGACTGGTTTGATGATTAAAATACTGAGGCACAGGATTTGATCAACGAGATGCACAAGGCTCACAAAATTTGAATTTAGAATAAGAATTCCACATCAAGGAAGAAAGAATACAACGCATGCAAAAGCAAGGTTCAGAAAACACTACAACAGATGAAAGAAGCATGGTGGTCGTCACAGGCCAAATCAGTGCAATAAACGTTTGATAGGAAAGACTTGAAAACCTTTTATGAAGGTATTAAGAAAGTTTTGGGGCCACACGAATCTGGTGTTTCTCCCATATCTGCAGGTGATGGCACACCACTGACTGACGGAGTGGATATTTTAAATCGCTGAAAGAAGCACTTTGAAGCAGTTCTAAACAATGCTTACACAACTAACAGAGAAATAATTTCATCTATTACTGAGCGACCTGAAATTCCTGAACTCTCTTTCCCTCCAGCATTACATGAGGTTTTTATTGCTATTAAGCAAATTTCTTCAGGCAAAATGTCTGGGAAACATGCCATACTTCCTGAGGTTTTTAAGTTCGGTGGTCAGAAACTAGTGAAGAAGCTACATTGTCTCTTTGTGAAAATCTGGCAAACTGGAAATGTCCCTCAGAATTTCAAGGATGCGTTAATTCAACACCTGTGTAAAAACAAAGGCAATAGAAAAATCTGTGACAACCATCGTGGCATCTCACTTTTATCAATTGCAGGGAAGACTCATTCTCAAAAGAATAAGCACACACCTTGTTGACGATATCTACCCCGAATCTCAATGCAGTTTCTGTGCTGGTCGTGGTACTTTTGATATGATTCTTTCCCTCCACCACGTTGCTGAGAAAATTCGCAAGAAGAATGAGGAGCTGTATATGGTTTCCATCGACCCTACAAAGGCCTTTGATACAGTCAACCGTGCAGCTCTCTGGAAGGTTTTGAAAAAGGCTGGGGATACCTGAGAGCATCCAGAATGTAATCATGTCTTTTCATGATGGAACGAAGGCATCTGTTGTTTGAAATGAAGATTCTTCAGAACCTTTCAATGTGACAAATGGTACCAAACAGGGTTGCATAATGCTGGTTGCTTCGTTCTTTTCAGTTATGTTGAAAAATGCTTTTTCAGATTTAGATGCAGGCATAGAATTCAAATTCAGAACTAGTGGCGGCCTCTTCAACCAACAGCGTTTTAAAGCTAAGACCCTCATTCAACAAACTGTCATAAGAGACCTTCGGTTTGCAGATGATGCAGCACTTTGTGCAACCTCTCAGGATAAAGTGCAACTGCTTGTACACAGGTTTTCCACTGCTTCCAAGGCTTTTAGTCTGACAATCAGCATAAGGAAAACAGAAGTGATTCACCAACCTCAACCCACACCAAAACAAGTTCAGGGCACAAAGCAGTGGCCACCAGTACACAGCTTTCCCAATATACCAATCCGAGTGAATGGTAAAGATCTGAAATATGTAAAAAAAAAAAAAAAACTTTACTTATATTGGTAGCAAGGCAAATTGGAATGCTTCTCTTGATGATGAAATCATTAATCGAATTGCGAAAGCAATTAGCGCTTTTGGGAAACTGCGCCATCGGTTATGGGATGATAGGGGGATTAGCTTAAGAACTAAAGTACTTGCATACAAAGCAGTTGTGCTAACATGACTGCTTTATAGATCAGAATCATGGACAGTCTATCGCAATCACATCCAGAAGCTTTCTACAAAAATTGCCTTGGAACAATTGTGGCTTCATCCTATGTCTAATTCAAACCTATTCACGCACTGCGGTATTATTATTTTTTTTTTATTTTATTTTATTTTTTTTTTAATTTCATTTTCACCCCAAACAAGGCACATTGCCACTTTGGTGTAGGGGGCTACTATCAGGGGCAGCAACCACTGGGGTACTATGTTGGGATTTGGGCAGCAAGATGTCGGTTCACATTACACTTGAACTTCTGCATGTCAGTACAGTTGGGGAAGCAGGGACCTGGAATGGAATTCCAGAGTCTAGCGGTTCTGGGGAAGAAACTACTGGAGTAGAAAGATCTTTTACATCTAGGGATCTCTACTGTGTGGGGGTGGGATTTAGCTGCCTGTCGGGTTTGTCAAGGGTGTCTACGTCGTGGGGGCACAAGTGTCTGCAGTTCGTCAGAGCATTCACCATTAAAATACTTGTAGAACAGGCAGAGGGATGCAACGTTTCGTCGATGGGACAGAGGCTGAAGCTTAGATGACAGTTCAGCACCTATCAGATTGGCGACTCTCTTTTGAACCTTGTCTAGGAGCAAGAGACTAGTAGCAGATGCACCGGCCCAAATGTGACAGCGGAATTGAAAGCTTTTTGATGCAATCACAGCTACGTTGAGCAGGACATGTCTTGCATATGGAAGACGACTGGATACCAAAGCAAGTGATGTATGGCGAGCTCAACCTTGGACAGTGGAATGTGGGTAGACCTCTACTTCCCTATAAGGACAAGTTGAAAAAAAACTTGACATGTGGACTTGCTTGTAGATCTCTCACAGAACTTGTATACATTTACGATTGAGTAGATGTAAGCATGCTACATCGAATGAAACATGTTTAGGTTGTCAAGACCTCATATGTTAAAATCAACGGGAGAGTCCATAATATATATATATATATACATAAAATATTGAACTTTTCGATGTTTATATGATTACTTTAAATATAAATTATATCCAATTACCACCTCTGACGATTACTACGCTGTTGTCTCAATAACTACCATACACTCATTATGCTTATCCTCGAGTGGCCTCCAAACCTTGATAAGTGGTGACGCTTTAGTAAAAAAAAAAAATAGTGATAAAACTGTGATCAACTCCTGAACAATTTATCGCACCAGAAAGATAAGAGATTTCAATCATAGATTAAATCACAAAACGGTTCAAAGTCAATAAGTTTATCTGTGTCATATGTTGTTGTTGTTGTTGTTGTTGTTGTATTCTTGTTGAAAAGATTTGCAATAGACAAGGTCGTTGCCAAATGAAAAGAACAAACCAAAACATTAGTAGAAAGTATGTGAAAAGATATTTGAAAAGGAAAAAGAGATTGGTAAACCGTTGATATAGCTTTTGTTAACTAACAAAGAATACAGCTGTGGGTCTTATACAGTGTTGTAATGGCGGAATGGCTTCTTCCGGCCAAGAGAAATTATCTACAGCATTTTATTATTGTTAGGGATCTTGGGAAGAAATAATGATAGTGCACACATACACACACACACACACACACACACACACACACACACACATATATATATATATATAGGGTGACAAAAAAAAAAAAAAGCTAAATGGAGGCCATCTAGAACATATGCTGTAGAACGGAGAAAAAAGGCCAAACACACACACACACACACACATATATATATATATATATATATATATATATATATATATATATATATATATATATAGGGTGACCCAAAAAAAACAAAAGCTAAATGGAGGCTATCTAGAACATATGCGGTAGAATGAAGAAAAAAAGGCCAAAGACCCTAGTGTTTTGATGTGATGTTTTGAATATAATAAACTAGTTATGACCAAAGTTTCATTTCATTCGGACAAAACACTAAGAAACGGGGCCTAATTAGAGTTGGGGACCGTTTTTTGGAGGGTCACCCCGTATATATATATATATATATATATATATATATATATATATATATATATATATATATATATATATATACTAGCAGGGAAATTGAATGATGATCAACAAATGTTTCACACTCCCATATTTTTATTGTCATCGAAATCGATGAAATTGACCATTTTTCAATCAAATCGATTGATTGCCTGCTCTTGTCATGATGCATGATGAAGAAGTTTCACATGCCTCCCCACCGTGACTTTGTCCACAATACATTGTCTGTTGTTAACTGTATCAAGCAGCGCGTATGGTTTAATCATGTTGCTTAATATTTGAGTCAATTCACATGGCTTAAATTCTTATTGATATATGTACATTGCAATTGGTTAATCGATTTTAAATATATTAAATATTATTAAACCTTTGAAATAACCTTTTCATATATATATATATATATATGACTTCATTTTATATAGAGACTAGCGGGGGCTACCCGGCGTTGCCCGGGTGTTTGTAGGTGTGTGTGAAAACTTCCGGGGTGAGGGTGAGGGTGGGGGTTAAAAAAAAAAAGGAAGTATGAGGATCGAACCCGAACCGTTGAGGCAAAGTTGTAAATTAAAGTGTGAAAAAAAAAAGTGCACCGTTAACCATTGCCCCACCGCGACATGCTAATGGAAACATGTTTGAATTTATTTAGTTACTTGGATTTAGCAGGTGCCCGTTTTAATGAGGTGAAGTTTGACTGCGGGATTCATTTACTGCTGAATGCCTTCTTTTTTTTTTTTCTCCCAAGATGTTATAGGAAAAAGACTAACCCACATGCGGCGAGCGACAAATGTTGAATATTTATCTTCCTGAAATCGAGCAAATTAAATAGACAGGCGAGCTTGGTTGTTAACTGTGAGATATTACGATTTATATGTGATATAAAACGTTTTAAAAGGTTGTGAAGCGAGTAACCGCTTCTCTGAAAAAAGCCTTTTGTAGGCACACAGAAAAAGCAAACACGCATACACACATACATACATGCATACATTTTCGCTTTTATATTTATAGATATATGTGTGCGTGTGTGTGTGTATGCTAGTACATATATGTGTGTGTGTGTATATATACACAAACACACACACACACACACACACACATATGTACTAGCAGGGAGACCCGATGTTGCCCAGAATTGAATAAGGATCATGGAATGTTTCACCTTACCTCATTTTATTATCATCAAAATCAGTGAAATTGCCAATTTTTCAATCAACCCGATGAATTGCATGCTCTAGTTGGGAACTCACCATGCTGTACTGAGAGGAATTTTCACATAACTCCCCACAGTGACTTAGTATACAATACATTGTAGTTTATATTCCAAATAAATTAGTCCAGCTGTTTAGGAGTCCATAAGGAACGAACTCAAACACACATACACACACACACACATGCGCACACACACAGAGTTCCTTTTATATAATAGAAAATATACTATATTGAGTGAGGCGTGAGAGTAATAAAAATTTTATATACAAAATAATTGAAAATATTTACAATGAAAAATAAGGGTGGGGGCAGGTTAGATCAGGCCGTCATTTTCTAAATGTGGCCTTTTTGTCAGTTGAAAAGTTGATGCAGCATCCAAAAGCTTTATTATCCACACCGCTTTCAAAATTACTAAAACAAACCAGCATTTCTAGCAACTCAAGCTACCTGTCACCTAATTTTGAGTGGGGATTGGGAATAAGGAAATTATCAAACAACAGATAATAGAGTAAAAAACAAAACAAAAAAATGGAGATAAGTGCAGGATTCCTTTACATGCATGACAGAATACTATAACTTATGATACTGCTACCTAAGAGTTAGGGCACCTGTACTGTCAGTCAGAAACAGCAGCTAAACAAAGTGTTTAACCTGTACCTTTAACTTATCAGACAAGAGCCTCATCCACATACATATTTCCAACTAAGTCAACAAGCTGCAAAATCCCACCCCTTCACTGTTGTGGTCTCCAGATGCTAGAAAGCCTTGTATTGTTATAGTTTCTTCCCTCGAACTGCTAAACTTTGGAATCCCCTCTCTTTTTTTTCTACTTCCCTGATTGTGCTTACCGACACAAGTTTAAATGTAATGTAAACAGGCATCTTTGCTGCTCAACTGCCTACACAATCCCCTGTATACATGATCCCAAGTAGTTTACACATTTTAAATGCGCATTTCTTTTGTTTTTATGCGTAAAATAAATTAACTTTTTACACAAAATAACTTTTCATGTAATAATATTAAAGATAAGAAACATTTTGAATGCCTTATTTCGTCATATCACCCGCAAACCCTGGTTAGCAGAATTACCAAATTTATTTTGAAATCGGGAAATCGCCTATTTATAAAAATCATAGTTTATAGTTATCTTCCCCAGATTTTAAGAACTCTTCAAAATTAACAAGACTTTATATTTCGATAAATTTTATTTTTACTTGTAATTATTTTTTATACTTAATAATTTTTCTCCTGTGGAATTGTCTTCCGTTTTCCTGCTTTCCGGCTGACTACAATATGGTTGTATCTAACGTAATCTAACGTAAATAAGTTCTTGATGAGCCGTTCCATATAAGTTATCAAATTTACCAAATTTTCATTACTAATGATTACTATATTGTCCAATTTCTACTGTACACTCTTTAACCCTTATCCTTGAGTGGCCTCTTGGCCTTGATAATGTGGTGATGCCTGTGTAAAAAAAAAAAAAAAAAAAAAAAAAGCATATAATCGTGTTTCTTACCTTAATTGCATTTTTAAAAATCCTTTTATACTTCACAAGCATGGACTTTTCTTTGTCTTTTGCTACTGATAGGGAAGGGAAGTTCTGGACAAGGACCTTGTGCAAAGTATCATGTTGACCCAATGAACTATGGCTTGTACAGTATTTTATAGGTTTTATTTATTTACTCGGGAGGGGGGGGGCGCAAAATACTCTTAAATATAATATTTTAATTTGTCCAGATTTCATATATATTAATATAGAGTCGTGATTTCCAAAGTAAAAAAAAAAAAGCATTTTGGGGCCATCAGCAAGAATCAAAACCGAAGCATTCAAAGCTGGTGACGTTACCACTGTACCAACATGACACGCATATGAACTGATTAAGAATTAAAAATAAACTAAGATGAATGTACAAAATGTATGAGGCTTTTTTTTTTTCAATTTTGACCACTTTTGACTCCTTAAAAACTATTTTAACCGGCTAAAAACCCATAAAAGAACAGTCCTTAAAAAATCCAATCATTTGAGGCCCCTAGCACCACTCTGCAACTTTTAATTTCGGAGGAGATAGAGTTTGAAAATATGGAGACAGACAGACAGTCATATAGCCTTTTATATATTTGCCTAGCGGGGGGGGGGTGCAGCTTTGCTTAGGCGTAAAATACGCTTAAATATATTTTAATTTGCCCATATTTCTTATATATTATTAGCGAGAGTGGGATGGGGGCAGCTTTGCCCAATCATAAAATACACTTAAATATGAAATTTTAATTTGTCCAAATTTCATCCTATAATATTTTTTTTTTTTGTATTGATATTCATATTAAAAACCCCTTTTTTTTCTATTTAACAAGAAAATACAACTTTGTTATATATGGGTCGTTGAATTGCATTCATTTGCATATTCTTTTAGCATTCATTTTAATTAATTCTCTATTATTTTTTTTTTTTTCGGTTTTCTTATGGGATGATCATCTTTAGTTAACAATCACGTGTAATTATATTCATGCAGATATTCTACATGATTTATACTTGCGTAATATTTGCATAAAAAAGTTACAATAAACACAAGCCTTTTTCTATATATATATTTATGTATGCGTGTATATATTTGTTTAAAAACTTTTGCCTACTAATCTCCTCTGCCAGTTTTTGATCTACAGACATAAAACTTAATATATAGGGTATTCAAACCCATGCAAAACTTTAAATTTGGGGTTAGCCAGGCGAAAATCAGTGCAAAAGTGTGAAAATTAAAAAAAATTGAATATGCAAGGTGATGGTCGAACGACAGCATTACGAATACGCATGCGTGACGTAATAGCTATTAGTTCATGTTTCAGTTTTTAGCCTTGCAGCAGACATGTCACCATAGCTCAGGCATTAACGTCAAAGGAAAAAGTAAATCGTAAGCAAAACGTTTTGATTTTGATTCTCGGTGGTGGCGCACGAGTCATTTTTTTTTTTTTTACTTTTTAAATCATTGCTATATATTGGGTCCAATACAACATAAAAATAAATACGAAATCTGCATTAATTAAAATATCATATTTAAGCGTATTTTACGACCGGGCAATGCCGGGCTGCCTGCTAGTATTATTACAATCGTAATTTCAAAAAATTTAAAACAAAAAAATATTTAGGTGACATCAGTTTGAATTGAAACCGATACTGCAGCATTAGAAACTGGAGGGCATTACCACCGTGACATGCATATGAACTGATTAAAAATTAAAAATAAATGTATAAAATGTTATTTTTTTCGATTTGGATCCATTTCTGACCCCCTTAAAAACTATTTTAACTGGCTGAAGATTCATAAAAGAAAGGTCTGTAAAAAATCCAATCATTTGAGGTCCCTCGCGCCGTTCTGCGGCTTTTAGTTTCGGAGGAGATAGAGTTGGAAACTATGGAGACAAATAGTAGACATTTAGCCGTTTATATATTAGATTTAGAAATCTGAAACCGGGTTTATTACTTGCTAACCCGTTTTCGTCTAACCGGAAGTGATGTATCACGTGGTCTGTCTCTTGTCGGTTCATGTGTTCTTAAAGTTTTGTTTTTTAATCGATTTGAAACATGGCAACTCGCTGTCTGCTTCGAACAGCTTCTTTGAGGAATTCTATTTTTTTATCCACATCCTGTAAGTTATCAGAACATTTGATTATTTATTTTAAAATAACCACAAGTTTTCTTTCAAGTTGGTTTATATAAAACTCATCTTCCCAGCTGACGAAACGAAAAGAAAAAAAAAAAAAAAAAAAAAATGTTCAGTTTTTTTTTTTGGTTTGTTTACATTTTTTTTTTTTTTTCCATTATTTTTCATTTCGTTTAGAAGCCACAAGTCAACCTTAATACTTGACTTTTGCCTCGAAACTTTAACTTCAAGCCAGAAATTATTTTCTGCTCGACTATTTGATAAATTTTAAAGGCCTCACTTTCAAATTCCGAAAGGTCACGAAGTAAAAACACATGTCTGCCATAATTGGGTATTTATTAGAATAACCAACAAACCGAAAAAGTGATTAAAAAATGTCACGATTAAATGCCTGTTTATGCATTTTTGGTTGCTGGTGCACTTATTGATCCGCGCTTCTTTTCTTTAAATAGTATTTTCAAGTTTAATTATGTTTTTATTAAATTGGAAGATTGAAGTACAGATTATGTACAAAACAACCTCCCCATGTTAAGAATGGCTTTCTAAATAATGTAATTATTTCAACATGGATCAATAAGTGCGCTAGTACCCATTTTTGTCACTGCTCTATTTTTAAATAGTTTTTTCAGTTTAAATTCAAGTTTCACGATATTTTTTTTTATATTAAATTGTTAGGTAGAAGCACAGAATAGTTACAAAACACCCTCCTCCCCTCCCCATGATAAGAATGGCTTTCAAAATAACGTTATTTCAGCACGGTACCAAAAATTCACAAGTACCAATAAATGTCGCCAAAGGCAAGAAGTTATTCTTCTACCTACCTGGATAAGTTTTTGGTGTTCTTTTTTAGCATTTTAAAGCGCTTATTTACTTTGAGAGTCTAGTGTGAAGTTAGAATAAGAAAAAAAAAAAAAAAATGGCCAACATTAGGCGGCTATCTGGAAAGTCTTGATAATAGCTCAAAAATCGAAAATTACTGGTAGAACATTACGTTTTCGCATAAATGGTGACATTTATTAAGTGACTTTCTACCAGTACTTTTGCTTTTAATTTTTGAGCGATTACCGAAACTCCATAGATCTCTCATGTCTGCCATTCAGGCCAGAGGTTTTGGGGAAATATAAGATATTTTGTAATTCATATGCAAAACTAGAAAAATAAAATGACTATGATTGAAACATTTTATAGCTGTAAAAAAGTGCCAAAAATAGGCCCTGGATGATGGTTTTCTTTCGTTTTTTTTCAAAATTTCCAGCTTTCGTTTTTTGTTCTTTTTTATTAACTTCACCGATACAAACATTAATATGAAGATCCGAATGAATACTGGGGAAACATACTTTTTTCATCATTTTTGACGGGGACCATACATTCCTAATAGTAATAAACCGGAAATAAAAATCCTTAACTTCTCACAAACGTTTCCATTTAAGAATTAGCAGAGAGAAGGAGAGAAAGATATATATTTAGAGAGGAGGGAGAGAGAAAGAGGTTGATACAGTCATCTTCTTCCTTTCTTTCTGTAGTATGATTCTTGTGCCTCTGTAACAGTTACAAAGAACTACTTTCTCTATGGAATCAATGCCCTCCCTCTGAATTCTTCAGCCATAGGTTGACCAATCAACGCTATCAGGGCGCATTGATTCATCCGCTCCCTAAAGTCTTGAGACGTCAGTCAGTCGAGACCAGACCTTCAGCCTAGCAACACCTATTCTCTCTCGTCCTCTGTCTACCAGACATCTCGACCTAGCATCGACGGTCTCCACTGGGGATGACACGGAAAATATCCTAACTGACCGACACCAGGCCCGAAAGAACTTTCTATTCCTTCTTCCTCTCAGTCTGACGTTCAACTTCTGCTGCAAATAAATACCCTTTTACGTTCTTACTGTTGAAAAGAAGTTTGTTGTTCATTTCGTGCTGTATTCATTAAATATATTTTATTAGTGGGTACAAACCAGTACCTTACTAAACCTCATCGACATATTTTTTTTTAACATACTTAGATATTAGTTCTCATTTAAATTACCCCCCTTGAAAATTAATCATATAGTTTAGAAAGTCTTTTGGTAAATTGTCATGGCGTACGTTAATTCTAACTAATCAAATTGTGGGAGATGACGGTAGCTAAGTGGTTAACAAAATGGACTGACAACCTACGTGTGGATAGTTTAAGTCCAGTTTCCTGTACCCAATATTTTTTAAAATGAGTTATAGCTAGAAAAATAGCTAGAAAAATACCGAATCAATGACAAAAGGATCTGATTCCCATATAATACATCAGTTGAATTCTATAAAATAGATAATATTCATGCATTTTATTTTCCTACAATATTTTATGTATATACAATAGATATCCTTTTTTCAAAATCTCTATCTCTATTTATACATAAACTAGCAGGGGGCGCACTGCGTTGCCCAGTTGTAAAATCCACTTAAGGCATGAGCTGCCAGAAGCAGCTTATCCTGCCTTGACAAAGTTCAAAATAGACTTCGTAGCTTAGTGGGGGATGCCCTTTTCTTTTCCTTGCAACCTCTTTCCTACAGAAGAGACGTTGCAAACCTGTCTCTGATCTATTGTTATTTTCATGGCAAATTCTTCTCTGAGCTCCAATCTATGGTCCCCCTTGCCAAACTTTCACGAAAAACACTCGTCTAGCCAAAGCCACTATCAATAATTTCCTCCACTCTTTATCTGTGCCTAAATCAAAATGTAGATTCCATGAACAAAGAATCTTTCTTAGAACTGCTCGCCTGTGGAACTGTCTTCCATTTGCCTGATTTTCAGCTGACTACAATTTGATTGTCTTCAAGTTCAACATGAACAAGTTCTTGATAAACCATCCCCCTAAGTAATCCAATTTACAAAATTTTCACTACTTATGATTACTACGCTATAATCACATTGACTACTGTACACCCATTACCCTTATCCTTGAGTGTCCTCTAGGCCTTGATAAGTGGTGACTCCTATGTAATGCTTACAAATTTTCATTAATCATTTAAAAAATGATTTGTTTTATAAAAATGAAACTACTTGATCAATTTACATAATTTTTGGAATATGATACTTTGGTTTCGTCATAAGTGCATACATCATACAGAGTTTTCTTTTTCTTTTCTTTTTTTTAATATGGGAGAAATAATGTACAAAAAACGTGCATCTTTTAGATATTGAATTATAATGCACAAGCAACAACATGAAAGAGAACGTCCTCTTTCTTTCTGCCCCCCCCCCACCTCTTCTCCCAATAAAACAAATATGCGATTTTTCAGTGATAAAACATAAGATAACATTTTGTTTGTTTGGGAATGCAGGAGGAGAGGGGGGGGGGCCTTTTTTTTTGTGTGTTTTTACTTCCATTATTAACCTTATCATGAAATGTATTTCGTTCAGTTGCTAGCTTAAATAAAAGAAAAATACATTTTTTTTTCTGCACAGAACTTTAAACCTCAAAGTGCTAAGGAAGTCAAAAGTTCAAAAAGCAGGACACTTTATCTGCTTGACTCGAGCAAAGCACAAATTTCTGCATTATATTTCTCTTTGTCTTTCCGTTTTACCTTTACTTGGAAACAACTGGACCAATCTGGCTGAAATTTTGGATGCAACTTTGACAAGGTGCAGCGAACTAAGTATTATGGTGTGCACAGTTTGGGATTAATAAGGATTAGTATTTAATGCAATGATTGAGCACAAATTAAATGATATTCAATCCTCAATTTGGCATAAAGAACTCTTTGTTCACGGGTTATAATTTATAAATATAAATCGTCATGGTGACTAATCCTTATTTACCACGAAGTAAAATACCAGGTTGAGAAACTGGCACAGTCTATCCTTCTTTCAAGGGTAGATTGGACTCTCTTAAGCCATGGTAGGCACCTCATCTAGTGATGCTGTCACGATAAAAAATACCCTTTATAGCCCTGGCAAAGCATCATGTATTCAGCTACCAACAAGATTTGAATTACACTACAAACTTGTGTAGTAAGTTCAATCTCGGCTACGGCCGCGCTGGATGTAATTCCTATTAATGCCTTACTGTGCGTCGAATGGATACCATAATACTTAGTGTGCTGCACCTTATCACAACAAAGGTCAATACAAAATTTCAGTTTGATCGGCACAGTAGTTTCCAAGAAAGTGGAATGGACAGGCAGACGAACAAAGAAAAATATAATTGTACACTACTGGACCGACTTGCCTGAAATTTTGTATGAACCTTTATTATGACAAGATGCAGCCAACAAAGTATTATGGTATCTGTTTAATGCATAGTTAGGGTTTAATACAGATAAATCACCAATATACCACATTTACACTGGGAGGAAGCTTCACATACCTCCCCACATTGACTTAATCCACAATACATTGTAGTCTACACTGCACTAGATAACCTAATGATTATTTTATAAAATTATTTTGATATAATGGCTTGAATTATAGTTTAAAATACAAAAGTCAAATATGGTTCAATTGTGTTCTAAACAGAAACATTCCGGTCAAACACGTCTCTGTCATATCAAAGAACATACTGTTAATTTGATATGCCTGCCCTTTCTGCTTGTGTGGTGAAGAGCCGTTGCAAGCCTGTTTCTGCTCTATCATTATTTTCATGGCAAGTGCTTGTCTGAGCTCCAATTTATAGCCCCCCCTTGCCAAACTTTCATGAAAAACACTCATGAAACCACTATCAATAATTTCCCCAACTCTTTATCTGTGTCTAAACCTAAGCGTGGATTCCATGAACAAAGTTTCTTTCTTAGAACTGCACACCTGCGGAAGTCTCTTCCGTTTGCCTGCTTTCCAACTGACTACAATATGGTCGTCTTCAAGTCCAACACAAACGAGTTCTTGATGGGATGTCCCCTTAATTAATCCAATTTATCAAATTTCAACTTCTAACAATTACTACGATATTGTCCCATTGACCACCATACACACATTAACCCTTATCCTCGGGCGGCTTCCGGGCCTTAATAAAAGATGACTCTTTTGTAAAAAAAACAAAAAAAACAAAAATAAATAAAAAATTATTCAGACAGTGCAATGATTGCATCATAAAACCTTGCCAGTGTGCTTTGCCATCCATAAAAATGGATTTAATGAAAGTTAACAAAGGCGTTTTAGCACTTGAAGGGCTAAGATCATTGAGCAATAAAAATCAGCATTGAAGAATGGCAAATGCATTAAATACGGAGACCATCTTTCCCTTTTCCTTTATTTCTAAGTCATGAAGCCACTTGATGTAAGGAGCTAACAAGACCAAAATATGGTTATCATAAAACCAGGAGATGCTTATTGACCTTAGTCTTGAAAAGACCAGTGTTATAGATAGGAGGAAAACAGTAAGAAGAGAATTCCACAAACCTATAATTTGTGGAAAGAAGCGACTAAAATAGGAGTATTATAACAACATAGCTGAACAGTGAATTAGAGACAACTACACTAACTAGTCAGAAGAGCTGGAACAAAGGAAGCAGATCAAACAATTCTGAAGACCACACACCATAATCTACACTCTTATATAAAAGTCACTTTGTGTGTGTGTGTGTGTGTGTGTGTGTGTGTGTGTGAAACGATTGCCTTTCACATGTTTTTTTTTCTCTTTTCTCTCTTATAATTAAATAATATAAGATAAGGCAAATAAAAAAATAAAAAAAAAACTTTTACAAGGGAATGTTTTATGTTACACCGGCCAAGGGAAATAATAAAATCCCAGCAGATCATTTCTTCTTAAACAGATTTCTTGTCATCTGGAGACATAGCTCAGTAGTAGAACATTCTACCACAGATCTAATGATCTGTTTAAACCCGGGTGTACCTCACCATTTTATTTTAATTTTCTCATATTAATGAGTTAAATTTATGATGAAAGAAGAGGTACCATTTAAAATCATAGCAAATCATTTTTTTCGTTTGCATATTTTAAAACTAAACATTAATAAGAAGTGAAGGGCAGTCACCATCAAGCCTAAATATCAGCTGACGTAATATCGTAGACAAACACAGATGAAATTTGATGAATGACATTATCATTATTTTTTATTTATTTTTTTGCAAATTAGTCCACCGGCAAATTATTCCTCATAATATATAATAATCAATAAAAGGATTGATTCTATAATAATACATATGCAATCTGCATAAATTAAAATATCATGTTTAAGCATATTTTATTACCAGGCAACCAGCTAGTATTATTTATAAAAAGCACCAAACTAGCAACATCGCGTCTGTGAGAGAGACAGTGCAAAGAAATGGTGGGCTCAACCAATTTACTTTTTTTGCAATTTATCAAGAACCTTCAAATGGGACACAGATTCACCAGCAAAAATATAACAAAAATATTCTATACATTATTTGATGGTAGATTCGTAGAGATGGAGAATAGTTTCAGTTGTGTTAAAGAGTTTTGAGTGATAGAACGAATTTTAGGAGAAGCAGAAAGAACGGATTTCATTTATGGACTTTAATGAGAAAGAAAGATCAGGAAGTTTCAGAATCGATTCTTCAAGAAAATTTCAGGAAAAAAAGCATCACGCCTACGATCAAGACACAAGCTGAGTCTTAAACCATTTCTTACCCTAATCCACAACCAAACCCATCAACTTTCTGATCAAATCTAGTAAATATCTTTCATTCGTTTAAAAAAATATCCCTTAGGGTCTAGTAAATATCTTTCATTCGTTTAAAAAAATATCCACACTTATGATGAAACTAGGAAATAACTGGAATGCTATAGCATAAAAAAATAATGACTGCTTAGTGTATGATTATAACCCAGGACGGCATGAAATAGTGACATTGATCAAATGATCTTTTTAATGAGTAGAGATTTTTTTACCTTCCAGAATAAATTTAAAATTGTTTGAGTGTCTGAAAAGATAAAGAAACATTAAAAAATATATATTATTTGATTAATTGGGATGTTTATTGAGATGAGTATTATTTATTCATTTATTTATTGCGGACTATTATCCTCATCTTTTAATTGTTGTTTCATGAAGTTTCGGCCAACTATTCCTCTGGTCTTCATCAGGAGGATGGAGTTGGGACATTCAGAGCTCCTATCCCGTCACGGTAACCACCTGATATAGGCCAGAGGAATAGTTGGTCGAAATGTCATCAAACAACAACTGAAAGATGAGGATAATAGTCCACAATAAATAAATGAATAAATAAAAATGTTTTTTTATATTTAAGTAAAAGCATTAATGAACATTTATTGGCTATTTTTTATCCATTTTTAAAAAGAAAAAAAGGGGATAAATGTTTTTTTTTTTTTTTTTTTTTTCAAACTAAACAAAACAGCAAGTGCATGATTTGATATGACAAAGTGTGGCTAAAAAGAAAAAAAAAGAAAAAGTATCCGAACATTCGTTTCTGTTATTTTGATTCTTGTCTAAAATTTTCCTTCTTCCCTTATTAAAAAAAAAATATTAAGAGAGATCTGTATGATGTACATATGACAAAACGAAAATATCATATTCCAAAAATTAGATAATTTGATAAAGTAATTTTATTTTTATGAAGAAAATTATTTATAAGTGTTTAATAGGAATTTATAGGCATTACAATAAAAATCTCACAAGTTTTGAGTTATCTCCCTTTGTTAAGATTGTTTTCAAAATGGCAGGTGAGACAGTGGCTTTTCTGTTACTCATAAAATTTTATAGTCTTATTTAAAAATAAAACTGCTTGATCAATTTACATGATTTTTAGAATATCATATTTTTGTTTTGTGGTCAGTACATCATACAAATTTTTTATTTTTTTTTAATAGGAGGAATTCTGGACAAGAATGGTTATTTTTACATACTTTTAATTTTGAATGAGTTTTCAAAAAGGTTAAAAAGAAATTATGATATCAATAATGTTATCAGATCGAAGATGTTGATTCTAAATCTGTGGTTAGTTTGGCTCTTAGATCCACCATTTAACTGTGATGCCATAGACAAACAACTTTGCTTTATATATATATATATATATATATATATATATATATATATATATATATAATAAAATATATTTTAGTCATCGACATACAGACCTGTTTCGTTGTTTCACAACTCATCAGTGCCGCTAGACTAACACCTCTCCCAAGCCGAGGATCGAACCTAGAACCGTCGTGATGACAGTCGGGAGTCCTACCCCCTGACTACGGAATCGGTGGCCGAAATTAAACTGTCCGGACGTCTATTTAAATAAACATCCGTTCGCCACTCGTAGAGGGCTCAAACGTTTGTTTGTAAACAAAGCGCGAGCTTCGCATTATTTCAGCTAAATTAAGTAGCGAGTAAGATAATTTACGAGAGTGCTCTACCGAAGAGGGGAGCTTTATAAAATATATTTTAGTCATCGACATACAGACCTGTTTCGTTGTTTCACAACTCATCAGTGCCACTAGACTAACACCTCTCCCAAGCCGAGGATCAAACCTAGAACCGTCGTGATGACAGTCGGAATATATATATATATCTGCAGAGCAAAATGAGTTTCAACAGTTCGAAAAATGCCAGAAAAAATGGATAGTGCTAAAAAATGATCACTAAAATATGACCACATCTAGTTTTGTTAAAACATTGTTGCAAAAGTAATGTCTGTATTCCAACTAAATTTCCAGGTTTGATTATCCAGACAGGCGGATTTAAACAAATTTAAGAAAATAGTCTACAAAAAAAAAAAAGCTCTTACAGATTTTATTATTTTGCCATTGAAAGTTCATTTGTTTCTTATAATACTTTTATATACTTTTAATTACGCATAATTGGTTTAGAAAAAGTTAAATAACATTGACATCGATAAGGTCATGAGATCAAAGGAGTTGATTTCAAATATGTCATCTGTTTAGCTCTTAAATCAATAATTAAACTGTGATGCCATGATACACATGCGGACAACTTTACTTTCTATATATGGATGACATCTTTTAGTACATAACTAGACATTGTTTGGCCAATAGGTCATTTTTGAACGCTATCTATTTTTGACTGACACATATTAAAAAGGCGCCGGTAATACAGCTGGCCTGCATTTTTAAGATTGGATTTAGTGGGGGTTTTTTTTTTGTTTTTTTTTGTATACTGTACAAATGTGATCTTTGTTTATTGTTTTTATTTAGTGAGAATGCTTTTTTTTTTGTTTTTTTTTTCCACATCTTTTAGTTTATTATTTCAATGTTGACTTCATTGTTTTTGCAAAGAATAATATATAAATCATTCAATTGTACAAACATTTAATCGCTGGCGAACATTTGTATTTTTATCTATGAATGAGTGCTCATTCTGCTGTAATTAGATATGTGAAAATGATCCGCCACTTATTTATTATTATTAATAGTTTACTATTTGCAGATATTTTCACCAAATATTTTTTTGTGTTAACTGAACCAGTGTGTGAAAAGTGCAATGAAATTCCAGCATCAACAAAAATGCTAGTTATTTTGTTTTCCATCTTATTGGCTTTTTTTTTTTTTTTTTTTTTTTTTTTTTTTGAACTCACCTAAAAAAAAAAAAAAAAAAAAAAAGGAAACTTTACCAAAAAAGATGTTTCCCCAAAGTTCTCCAGTAATGATATTAGTTTGCATAGTGCTAATGATTTGAAACTAGAAAATGAAGCGTAATTTGCTATTTCAAATAAAATCCAACTTCCCCACCAAAAAAAAAACAAAAAAAACATTCAAACACTCTTAAGTTCTTTGGAGTGCCTATAAATGTTATTTTATTATCTTTCAAAACATGCAATTACACATGGTGGAACGATAAAATTGCCGCTATACAAAAGGTGACATGATTCCATTTCCATTTGATGAAAACCAGTTTTCTTTTTTTGTTGCAGACCATCTACTAGTTGGCTAGTTGTGTACAAATCCCAAAAGTGACACAATGTTGAATGAGCAAGATTGGAGATGCGCCGCTGTACAAGTCATGCTGTCTACTGATTTAAATTATGACAACAGGATCATTGCTAGCATTCTCAAAATACATTGCTGGGCTTTCACAGATAACAGGGACATGCCCAGGGTGATGAAAACAAAGTTTCCGGCCACAGTTATAGTCTTTTTTTTTACATAGGCGTCACCACTTATCAAGGCCGATAGGCCACTCAAGGTTAAGGGTTAAAGAGTGTACAGCAGTCAAAAGGACAATATAGTAATCGATAGTAATAGAAGTTCAGTAAATTTGTTAACTTAAGTGGAACGGCTCATCAGAAACTTGTTCACGTTGGACTTGAAGACAACCATATTATAGACAGCTGGAAAGCAGGAAAACGGAAGACAATTCCACAGGTGTGCAGTTCTAAGAAAGAAGCTTTTTTTCATAGAATCTATGTTTAGGTTTAGGCATAGATAAAGAGTGGGGGGAGTTATTGATAGTGTTTTCAGCTAGACGAGTGTTTCTTGTGAAAGTTTGGCAAGGAGGGGCCCATAGATTGAAGCTCAGTCAAACACTTTCCATGAAAATAACGATAAAGCAGAGACAAACTTGCAACATCTCTTCTGTGAGATAGAGGTTGCAGCGAAGAGAAAAGGACATCTCCCACCAGGCCACAAAGTCTATTTTGAACCCTATCAAGGCAGGACAAGTCTTTTCTAGCAGCTCCTGCCCATATGTGGCAACAGTATTCCATCCTTGGACGTATCTGGCTCTTATATAGAGAATTGCATCAGCAGTGAGATATCTACTGGATCGATAGAAGGATCCGACCATTTTTCCAGCGGCCTTGGCAACAGATTTGATGTACGTATTCCATTTAAGATCAGGAGTAAAGGTCAAGCCCAGAAGCCTGTCAAAACTTGGGCCTTCCTAAAATGAGAGCCATTCATTTTAATTGATGCCAAAATGGGGATCAGAACGTTGATGATGCAAAGATAGAAGCTTGGTTTTAGATGCATTAAAAGTAACCAGCCACTTCTTTCCCCATTGTACAACGTGATCAAGATCGGAGGAGAAAGAATCTGAGAGAACTTGGTCGTTTACTGTCTTGAATGTGCTACCATAGATGGTAGTGTCGTCAGCAAAGATGTCTACGAATGATGTAAGGATGTGATTTGGAAGATCATTAATGTAGATCAGGAAAAGAGTTGGGCCCAGGATGGACCCCCTGAGGGACTCCAGCATTAATACTGTGAGCTTCTGATTTTTGCCCATCAACTACTACTCTTAGGAACCTATCAGAGAGAAATGATTTAATAATTGAGAAGACATTTCCAGCTATACCATAGCTGGAGATCTTGTGAAGTAAACCTTTATGCCATACCCTATCAAAGGCTTTTGATATGTCAAGAGCAATTGCCCTAGAAAGGATGCCTCTGTCGATAGATTTGCTAATCTTATGAGATATAACTGTAAGCACATCTGCTGTAGATCTAGCAGAACGGAAACTATATTGTGTGTCACTAAGGTTATTTTTGCTGAGATGGTTGATTACTTCTCTATTTAACACAGATTCCAGCAACTTACTCATGACGCACAGGAGACTTATTGGCCTGTACTGAGAGGGGGATGAACGATCACCTGAATTCTTAAATACAGGGCATACTGATGAAATTTTCCAGGGTGATGGGAAGCAATTCTCCTTAAGACAACGTTTAAACAGTTTTGTAAGTATGGACACTAGTTCTGGTTGAAGTTTTTTGAGTACTATAATTGGAATACCGTCAGGGTCGGTTGCTTTACTGGAATCAAGGTTTTTGATTAACTTGGCAACATCACGTACAGATATTTGTATATCACATAGCGTGTTTTCTGATACAGGAGGAAATATTGGGGGTTGGCAGCCTTGGTCGCAAAGGGTAGAATTAGCTGCAAAGTTCTTGGCAAAGAGTTTGGCTTTGTCTGATGCTGACGAGATTAACTCAGGTCCATTGATGATAGTTGGAATAGAGCACACGCTTCTGTTCAGGATTCTGTTTGCTATTTGCCAAAACTGGTGGGAACCAAGCCGCTGCTCAGCTACTTTGGACTTGATGGACTGAGCATATAACTCTCTTGCATTCTTTATTACTTTCTTATAATGGTTGATGGCAGTCCTGAAAGCGGCTTTAATTTCCATACATCTGTTATGTTTGAAGCAGTGGAAAAAGTGATTTCTGTGCACAATAGCAGCAGCAGCACTGGTTTCAAGTGAGGGCCACATCATGCCACCTCACATCTACGAAGTTTGCTTGAAAGTGAACTCTAAAGTGTACCTGGATGTTCTGAAGAGTGTGGTGATCCCCTGGTGCAATCAGGTGGCCACTGGTAGACTTTGGGTGTGGCAGCAGGACTCGGCACCGGCCCACAAGTCCAAAGATACCAAGGCTTGGTTTCAAAAGGAGTGCTACAGCTCTGTACCTTTCTCTCACTGGCCCCTCCCCCTCTTCCCCTTACCTGAATCCGTTGGAATACTTCATTTGGTCATATGTCGAGAACATCACTAATATGCCCTCCCACAACACCAAAGCCAGCCTGATCGCCACCATCCACCAAGTGTTTGCTGAGCTCCTACCGGCGCTTATGGAAAAGGCATGCTCCCAGTTTCAGACCTGTATCGAGGCAGTGATTGAGGCTGAAGGTAGTTACATTGAATAGGTCAGCTCTACTACATAATTTGTTACCTGAATTGAGCTTTTCAGTAAAAGTTTTAAAATAAAGCTGTAGTGTTATTTTCTTTAGGGCGACAACTTTATAGTTCCACCGTGTAGAGTTTTATGATAGTGTTTATAGCTGCTTCATAGTAAATATAAGTAAACATGTTTTTCAATTAAAAACTATCTTTCATTTCAGAAGAGTTTCTGATGGGTAGCTAATCTGTACAAGTCTTGAACTTTAAAATGTACACACGAAAAATTATGTGCGGGAATTCTAAAAGATGCTATAGTTTTATGATGCAATTCCTATTTCTGATTGATTGCTAGCAGAACATGGCACCATACGATTGGTCAGTTCCTATTGCCAATGTCTATATGTAGAACCTTCTAATTTTCTTTAATCATATTCTTCATTATATAAAAAATATTACAACACATGTATTTATTTATGGTTGGAAATATCACCTGCTAGTACGTGTTCATTAAAACATAATCCAGTTATTGAAAACATGAGTTTCAAGCAGTCAAAAATACAGAATTGAATTCTCTGAATCTGGAATTTACTGGTGCAGTAACAGAATGTCACTTGAATAAATAAAAACATGGTGAGTTGGGTAGTGGTTAGAGTAATAAATTAGGAGAGTAAAATGTGTTGCTACTTTCTCTTTGGAAGTTTCAGATGTGAGTCAGATACACTGGATAAAATGTAACAATTATTTTGTAGGATGTAAAACTAATGAATAATATCTGGTAACCCCCCCCCCCCCATGAAGATCTGGGATATTTGTTTAATGGAAAAGTTTAGCATAGGTAGGTTTATTTTCTTATAATGACTGTACAGGGTGGAACGATAGAGAAAAACAACACTACAACTTTATTTTAAAACTTTTATCGAAAAAATCAAGCCAACTTCAAAGATGTGAGGTGGCATAGTGTGGTCCTCGCTTGAAATCATACCACCCTGGGTACGTCCCTGTTATTTGTGGCAATCCAGCAATGCATTTTGAGGGTGTTGGCAATGGTCCTGTTGTCATAACTTGGATCAGTAGGGAGCATTAGTTTTACAGTAGCACATTACTGATCTCGCCTGTTGACCATTGTGTCACTTCCAGACATGATAGAAGGCTCCTATCCCTCTTGGGATTTATACAAAACAATTTTATCATTCCACCCTGTAGTTACAGATAAAAATCAAGTTTACTTATATATACTAGCAGGGAGACCCGACGTTGTCTGGGATTGAATAATAATTAAACAATGTTCCATACCATATTTTTATTTTCATCAAAATCAGTGAAACTGCCCATTTTTCAATTAAATAACTGCTCTAGTTATGGGGTCCATTGTCGTGCATGGAATAGACACTTCACAGGCCTTCCCGCAATGACTTAATCCATTGTAGTCTACATTGCACTCAATATCAGTAGAAAACCTACTGTTGATTTTATAAAATCAGTTTTTTATAATGGTTTGAATTAAAGTTTAAAATTGAAAAGTAACGTATCATGCTTCAATTGTGTGCTTAATAAAAACATTCATTTTGAATGTGCCACTGTCATATCGTAGAACCTACGGGGCCTTTCTGCTCGTGTAGTAATAAAACTTTTTAAATGCACTTGTGATGTTAGGCTATATCAGGTGTTGATCAAAATCACCTGTTTTTTTTCTTTCAATAGATTTTTTGACTATTGGTACTTATCAAAGACATTTTGATACAAAATCAATCAAAGAACACTGCCAGATACATAAAGTACATTTGTGTGAAATTTCATAAAAATCAGCCCAGCTGTTTCAGAGTCCATAGAGAGCGAATTCAAACACACACAGATACAGTTCATTTCGTATAAAATTTCAAGTGTTTAGACCCAAAATTGGCAGAGGAGTTTGGTAGAGTTTTCAAAGGTCAAATCGTTAAACTTAGATTAGATCTCTTGACAGCCAAATTTCTAGCCAAAAACCGATTGAAATTTTTCTCAAATCTCAATACCCCCTTATGTCAAATCTCGAGTCTGTAGACTGAAAATTGACAAAGAAATGGTAAAGAAATGTACACACACACACGCACACACTGACATTTTCACTTTTATAGATATATAGATATGAATGTGGAAGATTGTTTTTATGTTTCTGAATTTTTGAGATGAGGATTGACTATTTGGATTATTAAGACTGGTGTTCTTTTTAGTGTTTTTCTGATAACGTTTTGGCCGATGTAACCTCCAACCTTCTTCAGATGTATCTTATCCAACTTTGGAATCAAGAATCTGCACAAAATTTTAAACAGAACCCTTTATTGATTCCACGTTGCTCTTGTCTGTTGGCCATAACTGGGTAGAAGACTTAAGGCATTCACAATTATATATGATCGCCTGCGGATTAAATCTTCATTTTTCAGAAAAATTTCACGTATAAGTAAACTTTACCTATCTGTTGCATTCTTTTTTGTTTGAAGACGTGAATTTTTCACTCGTGGATATTATCATTAGTGACCTTTTTATTTTAAATTCTTTTTCAGATAGTCGAAAACAATGTCAGAGGTCGCTTTCTTCCTTGATAAGTTTGCCAGAGACACACCAAATGTTGCGGAACATGTGTCGTGATTTTGCAGACAACGAGATCAAACCCGTTGCAGCCGAAAATGATAAACAGCACAAGTTTCCTGCGGACATCGTGAGCGTTTTGGTTTTTTTTTTTTTTTTTTTTTTTTTTTTTGTTGATTTTTCTTTTTTGTTTTATCGATTATTATTTTCATTATCGAACTTTACATCTTGGATTTTTGGTGCTACCAGATCAGGCTGTCTGAAAATACTGGCTTCCTAACCTAAAATGTACCAAACGTTGATGTTATTGTCTTTTTTTTTTTTTTTTTTTTGTCTTTGCTTTTGCAAAAATGTTCTGCAAAGTTAAAAACAATTTTTCTCTGCAAAACAACTAAGCAAGGCACCATGAATAAATATTTGGAGATATAAAGAACTTGAAGCATAAAAAAGGTGTTGATATGCTGTAAAACAAAACACGTAAACCAAACACCATGAATTTATATTTGAAAATATTATGAAATTAATGGATTCAGCATTAAATAACTTGCAAAGGATTGCTATGTGGTAGAACAATCAAATATTATTTTACAAAATCCGAAAATGTGTGTGTGTGTGTGTGTGTGTGTGCACATATGTATAGTACATATAGGTAATGGTGTAGATTGGCCTTCCTTTGTTTGCAAAGCCATTTGACGGAAGTGACGTCAGACATATTTTATCTACGGATGGCCAAAATCATATAGAATGAACTTTTTTTTCTTTTTTTTTTTATAAATTTTATTCAAACAGTCTTTATTGGAACTTAATAGACCGTTTTTTTTGTTTTTGTATTTAACTGTTTTATTCTTTTTATCAAACAAAAATAGAACTTTTATAATGAAATATATATTATGGAATGTTTTTCAAACATCGAAAGTTTAAAATTAAAGTTTTATTTAAAAAGACGAGGTGTTTTTTCTTTTTGAGATATTTTTTTTTTCACCATTTATCACTTTGAAATTTTATTCAACAATGAAATGATAAAAACTTTTCGTTAAATATATTAAAAAAATTATTATAAAATATCTATAAAGTCTATTTTTTATGTCTGTAAAAGTTTGTAGAAAAGTTCAAATAAAGTTTATAATTTAATTAAAAAAAAAAAAACTTTTTTTCTTTTTTAAATAAAACTAACTTTAATTTTAAAATTTCGATGTTTGAAAAATGGTCCATAATATATATGTCATTATAAAAGTTCTATTTTTGTTTGATAAAAAGAATAAAACAGTTAATAAATACAAAACAAAACAAAAAAAAACCCAGTCCATTAAGTTCAAATAAAGACTGTTTGAATAAAACTTATAAAAAAAAAAAGGTTCATTCTATACGGTTTTGGCCATCCGTAGATAAAAATATGTCTGACGTCACTTCCGTCAAATGGCTTTGTAAACAAAGGCCAATCTACACCATATATATATATATATATATATATATATATATATATATATATATATATATATATATATGGTGTAACTAAAAGAAAATCCAATTGCAACTTCTCTTCCAATTTTTGGATTTTGTAATCATGTCCATATTCCTAGATTTTCTTTTAAAGTTGATGAGTTCCTTTTCTTCTGATGGAATAAATTCAAAAGTCGAATTAATTATTACATTAATGATTCTATGCTACGAAACAGGTGCTATTAAGAATTGAACATTTTAACATGCTTAAAGAAATAAATAGTAAGATGGACAACATCTTGAAATTTGGAATGTAGACTTTTGTCATTCATTTGCATATGCTCTATAGTGACATCAAGTTTCATAAAGAAAAGGTGAAATATAATTGAATAAACATATTTTCCCATAAACATATAGTGCTGAAAAATACATTTTCAATGATAAGACAAACCTATTTAGATTTAAAAAGAAAAAATCTCTACTAATTAGATTAAGAGGAGCAAACAGCAAACTGTTAAAATCATAAAGAGCAAAGGTACATAGAAACTTTACTTGAATAAATTGTACTTTTTTTTTTTTTTTCAGGTGAAAAAGATGGGTGAGCTCGGCCTGCTGTCTGTGGACATTCCTTCTGAATACGGTGGAACAGGCCTTGATTATCTCGCGTATGCAGTTGCAATGGAAGAGATAAGCCGTGGATGTGCAGCATGCGGGGTTATCATGAGTGTCAACAATGTAAGTTGGATAATATTTATATGAAACTTTTTTTTTATTTTTTTTATTACATTTTCACCCCAAACAAGGCACATTGCCACTTTGGTGTAGGGGGCTACTATCAGGGTCAGCAACTACTGGGGCACTATGTAGGGATTTGGGCAGCAAGATGTCGGTTCACGTTGCACTTGAACTTCTGCATGTCAGTACAGTTAGGGAAGCAGGATCCTGGAATGGAATTCCAGAGTCTAGCGGTTCTGGGGAAGAAACTACTCAAGTAGAAAGATCTTTTATATCTAGGGATCTCTACTGTGTAGGATGGGATTTAGCTGCCTGTCGGGTTTGTCAAGGGTGTCTGCATCGTGGGGGCACAAGTGTCTGCAGTTCGTCAGAGCATTGACCATTAAAATACTTGTAGAACAGGCAGAGGGATGCAACGTTTTGTCGATGGGACAGAGGCTGAAGCTTAGATGCCAGTTCAGGACCTATCAGATTGGCGACTCTTTTTTTAACCTTGTCTAGGAGCAAGAGACTAGTAGCAGACGCATCAGCCCAAATGTGACAACAATACTCCATACATGGGCGAATGGTGGCCTTATAGAGATACAGGATACTTTCAGGTGTCAGTAGTTTTCTAACATGGTAGAGAGAGCCTACCTTTTTTGCAGCGGCCCTGGCAATGTTTTCAATATAATTGCTCCAACTCATGTTTCCTGTGAACGTTAGGCCAAGCAGTTTGAAAGATGTACTCTCAGATAAAGAGTCACTGGCCATTGCTATTGGTGGCAGAGAAGGTTTCTTGTAATTATTGAAGGAAACCAGTTTAGTCTTGGCAGCATTGAATGTGACCTTCTTTTTATGTCCCTATTCCACTACTGATTAGAGGTCATCCTCTAGTGTTTTTGCCAGTTCTTTAGATATGTGTTCATTTGTTTTCCTGTAATGCCTGTTATAGAGTGTGGTGTCATCAACTAGGAAAGTGCATTACGTTCATGAATTTTTGAGATTCATATTATTTTAATTCTTCGTTCTCATCTCAATGTTTTGGCTGATCGACCTTATTTAGGTGTATTTTGTCGAACTCTGGAACTTTCTGTATTTCTATCTCTGTCTAATTGAATTGTGTGTATTTAGGCAGCATTTTTTTCATTCAAATGTTTTGGTTGATCTAACCTTCAACCTTTTTTCAGTTGTATCTTGTCAAACTCTGGAACTTTCTGTATCTCTTTCTCTCATCTATCTATTTGGTCTGTTCAAGTATAGATGTGTTGTCAATTAACTTATAACTAGGGCTATGACAACAGCATATTCTTTTCATTGTTTTGACTCTTGAGTGTGTATCTATTGATATCTTCTATGCTTTTCTATAGAGTGATGTGCTTCTCGGTTGATATATACTCGGGGAGTCAAAACAATGATAAGAATATGCTGTTGTCATAGCTTTACTTATAACCTTTCTTCCGTTGATCAGCTCATTTCCTCTTTTTTTTATTCTTAACACCTGGAAGGAAACGGTGATAGTATAACAACATTACTGATCCTATCGTGATTTGGAAATCTTTCTGTTGAACTCTGAAACCTGCACGTAATCTCAAACAGAATCCTTTATTTAAACCAGTGAGCAACATCGCTCTGCTCCACCAACCATAACCAGTTTTAAATAATTCACAATTGCATTTTTCATATTTTCTGCACTTAGAAACCTCCAACCTCCATAAGAGTGTCTCTTACAACTGAATTTTTATTTTATTTTTTTTAAATGGTAAGATTGTACATCTAAAAGACAAAACAAAAATAAGAATTGTCGGCAACATAGCGTAACGGATAAAGTACTTTATAAAATTAGTCAACACTCTTCTGGAAGTTAAAAGTTCAGTCCTCAGTGAATTACAAATGAAAACTTTTACTCAACTCATTCATGGTTGATGGAGTGGAGGTATGCTATCCGTATGGATTAACTTATATGTTGAGATTCTGTGCTTTCTTTGAGTACCAGATGAATTTTAGTTTCACTCTTCTGGAAGTTAAAGATTCACTCTGAATACAATTGTTTAGGAGTTCTACCCAGTCATGACTGACAGAACGAATGCATGCTACTCCTGTGGATTAAATAAAGGGTTCCATTCAAAAGTCTGTGCAGATCTCAGAGTTTGACAGAAAGCCTTCCAAGTTTGAAAAAATACACCTGAAGAAGGTCGGCGATTATATCGATCGACACGTTTTGAAAAGAACGATCACGATGAAGACAAGAGTTTGATATTCCAAATAATACGAACTGAGCGTTACATTTCTGAAACTTTCATAATTATGCATAAATATTTTGGAACTTGATTTTGTTGTTTAATAATGGTAAGTAACATTATTTTTATCTGAAACAGCAAATTTACTTTTTATTTTATATTTCAGTCGCTTTATCTTGGTCCAGTCAAAAATTTTGGAAATGAATCACAAAAGGAGGCTTACTTGAAACCTTTTCTTAATGGAGAAAAAATTGGTTGTTTTGCTTTGAGTGAACCAGGTGAGTGACAACATCAAATGTTGTTCATGCTTGTTTCTGAGTTATCTGAAATATATATATATATATATATATATTACAATAGAAAAATGCAAGCATGAAAAGTAATATGGTTACGCTTAAGCATGAAAAGGTAAAGGACTAGTTGTTTAAACTGGAAAAGAAAAGGACAAGATATTCTAATAAATTTATAACTTAAAATATTGCAGCATTAAGAATTGATTATATAATGTTATAAATTGAATTTAAAAAAAAAAAAATTCTTAATGCTGCAATATACCACTATCAGCCGGTCACTGAGGTGTGACCGACAGACGTGTTATAATAAATGTCTTAAAGCGGTCTCATGAAGATATGAAGATGGCCGTCATTAGGGTCTATAAGAAGAAAAACATACCTGAGATGTTGGATGTGCTGTGCGGCTCCTTTTTCTCTCAGGAAACGTCTTGACCTCTTCACCATTGGTGGTGTTCTGACTGGAATTTTCTTTCTTCATTTTCCGGACCGTTTCGTTGTTTCAATGAAGGCATTTATGTCAGACACAAGAAAAACAACACGCGACACAATTTTAATATATATAAAGCATAACTATTTTAGGGTTTGTATTACTGTACACATAGATTCGAAAAAGTTGTCAAAAAACAAATATAGAACAAATAAATGTTATCAAAGGCAAGATAAGTTACTTTTCTACCTAACTGGATATATTTTTTGTGTTTTTATTCAGTGTAACATGTTTATTCAGCTCGAAAAACATGCAATGTTTACCGATGTATTGGAAAATTCAAAATGGCAGCCGACTGTCTCTCGGAGAGGGTACGTTTGGGAAAAGGTATTATAAATAATAAACTAGACAAAATACTGTTAGAAATTCGCTCAATATATGTTACCGTGACATAAGTTGACATGTATTCGGTTGTTTTCTAACAGTATTTTGTCTAGTTTATTATTTATAATACCTTTTCCCAAACGTACCCTCTCCGAGAGACAGTCGGCTGCCATTTTGAATTTTCCAATACATCGGTAAACATTGCATGTTTTTCGAGCTGAATAAACATGTTACACTGAATAAAAACACAAAAAATATATCCAGTTAGGTAGAAAAGTAACTTATCTTGCCTTTGATAACATTTATTTGTTCTATATTTGTTTTTTGACAACTTTTTCGAATCTATGTGTACAGTAATACAAACCCCTATTTTATTTTACAAAATATATATTACAAAAACTTTAACAATTAAAAACTGGACAATAGGTTTTTCAAAGCTAACTAACCTAACTAGTATTGAGGGAGGTGGTGCCCCCCCCCATTTACGGAGAGACAGAATATGCGTCTTCACTTCATGGTGGTCGTGCAGGAAAGAGACAGAAAGATAGCAAGGGAATTATGGGAAGGGATTTCTTTGTATCTCTACGCTCATGGTCAAATTACCACTCGGCCATGCTGTAGAGCGTGTAAGAAACGGAAAATAGTGCCACAGCAATATTTTAAGTTCTAAATTATATTTTTATTAAAATATCTTGTCTTTTTCTTTTCCAGTTTTAACAACTAGTTCTTTACTTTTCCATGTTAAAGCTTAACCATATTACTTTTCATACTCGCATTTTTCTATTGTAATCCATGATTTTTCCAGCTTCCAGTAAATTCACTTGTTCTTTGTTTAATTTCAGTCTTATTGTTTCCCCTATAAACATAACATACACATATGTAATAACAATGTATGGCACTCGTCTGCTTTCAATAAAATCCCCCCAATTATCTCCCTTCCATTCTTTCATTCTTTCTGTTTCACTTTTTACTTCTCTCTTCTCTTTTCACAAGAGTAGGGAATTGGTAGCAACAGTAGTCGCTGAAGTCATGTGGTTGCTATGGAAACCACTCATAAAAAACGTCGCTCACCTCCTTAGATTTTTTTTACGATTTTGAATAGTAAATTCATCATAACTTTTGTTTTACTGAATGAAAATTGAAAAATTTTTTTCACAATATAGCCAAGGTGATCTATAGACTGCAATAATTGTTTGAAATTTGGTCGAAAAATGAGTGAGCGGTGAAGCTTTAAAGCGGTTCTAAATGAGTAAACTGCCATTTAACCATATATTCAAACACAGTAGTGTTTGAATATATTATTTATTTTACTTGTAAAACAGTTATCTACATACACTTGTTCCGCTGTAGTACAGCAAAATACATGTAAGTAGATAGCTGTTTTATAAGTACAATAAAAGTAACACCTATACATGAAAGTAATAAGTCAGTGTAAAGTTGAAATTCTTTTAAAACCCTAACACAGCCAAAAGATTCAGACTCCACCAGTCGACTGAATGAAAGGGAACTTGAAAGTCCACTCAACACCCCAATCTGGCCTTTGCTTGAAATAGCAAGGCAAAAGGACTCCACATACCAGCATCACCACTTGTGCATATATATATATATATATATATATATATATACACACACACACCATACAAGAACAAAGTAATTTTCATATTCTATTGTTTATATGAATATTTTATTATCAAATTTCGTTTTTCTCAATTTCTCCTTTACAAAACACTGTTCACGTTTTAGTCTGCGTTGTTCTTGACTATTCAAAGACACTCCAAAACGGCCTCTAATAAAGCCAGGAACCACCCGACAATCTCCTTTCTCCCCATCCTTCCATATGATTTTTTTGTGTTTCTATTTTTTTTTTTTCTAATATTTCTGATTATCTGTGGTTTCTCTTTTAGGCAATGGCAGTGATGCAGCTGCTGCATCTACTGTCGCCCGACTGGAAGGTGACCACTGGGTTTTAAATGGCACAAAGTCCTGGATCACCAATGGTTATGAATCTTCAGCCACTGTTGTAAGTATTTCAGATTTTAAACCTCACTGGTCTCTCACTGACAAGATTGCCAAACAAAATGCTACTCCTGTGGTCTTATTCCTCTTTGTCTTCTCTGCTGGTTCGTCTCTCACACATTAGAAACTGCTGAGAGGGTGTACTGGCTCACAAATATGAAAACAAAATAAAACAGTTCACAAGGAGAAAACAGACATTAACATTTTTTGTAAATAATAGTTGCACTTTGGGTGCGTGTGTGACACCATCATGGGAAACTACAATCTAAGCGCTAACGTTCATATCTTAATACTCATCTGCCGAGGACTCTTTGTCATCAGTTCAGCAATTTATTTCCACATTTGCTCCATGCTACAATCAGCATTCTCTGTCTCGAACTTGTAACTATCTAATCTCTCTTGGGGGGGAAGACTTCCAAGTCGTCAACTTGCAACTATTGTAAAGACTGCCACAATAAAAAAATTTTGTCTTAAACAAAATAAAAAAACAAAAAGATAATTAAAGGAATCATTTTTGGTATTGGAAAATAGACACAATTTTTTCCGATTCCGATAACCCCAAAAGTTTGGACTTTTCCAATTCCGATTAATTGTCCCAACACTAGCAGATATACACTTTAACATATGACATGCCAACACACAGCACCAAGAACTAAATGCAACTGTAACAAAACAGCTGATGACCAACACCTGGACCATTAGCATGTCTGCAGATATGCCAACAGTACTCTGGGTTAGATGGTGGTCGAGTTGATGCTAAAACTTAAGTTTATTTGCATGTTTAATCATGTTAATACCAGTTGTCATCAAATCACCAAAGTTAAGTAATGGTGTGTCTGGTTAGTATCTAAATGGGTGATTCCTAAGTATTTTGAGATGCTTAAAAAAATGCATCTTATCCAAGTGTATAATGAACTAACAGCTTAGCTGGTGATATATAAAAATATATAGGATTTGTTTAGAACAGTGGTTCCCAAATAATTTCTGGACAGGTCTTAATTTATCTCAAATCCATCTTTATTACTTCTTCCTATGTTTTCTTTCACCTTTCTCTACCATTTGACCTTGGTACTTTAACTTTTTGATATCTACTAACATAAACCCTACTCTATTCTTTCAATATGACCACACATATCTCATATCATTTCTTTCCATACCACACATATCTCATATCATTTCTTTCCATACCACACATATCTCATATCATTTCTTTCCATACCACACATATCTCATATAATTTCTTTCCATACCACACATATCTCATATCATTTCTTTCCATACCACACATATCTCATATCATTTCTTTCCATACCACACATATTTCATTTCTTTCCATGCCACACATCTCATATCATTTCTTTCAATATGACACACATATCTCATATCATTTCTTTCAATATGACACACATATCTCATATCATTTCTTTCCATACCACACATACTTCATATCATTTCTTTCCGTACCACACATACTTCATATCATTTCTTTCCGTACCACACATACTTCATATCATTTCTTTCCGTACCACACATACTTCATATCATTTCTTTCCGTACCACACATACTTCATATCATTTCTTTCCGTACCACACATACTTCATATCATTTCTTTCCGTACCACACATACTTCATATCATTTCTTTCCGTACCACACATACTTCATATCATTTCTTTCCGTACCACACATACTTCATATCATTTCTTTCCGTACCACACATACTTCATATCATTTCTTTCCGTACCACACATACTTCATATCATTTCTTTCCGTACCACACATACTTCATAGCATTTCTTTCCGTACCACACATACTTCATATCATTTCTTTCCGTACCACACATACTTCATAGCATTTCTTTCCGTACCACACATACTTCATATCATTTCTTTCCGTACCACACATACTTCATATCATTTCTTTCCGTACCACACATACTTCATATCATTTCTTTCCGTACCACACATACTTCATATCATTTCTTTCCGTACCACACATACTTCATATCATTTCTTTCCGTACCACACATACTTCATATCATTTCTTTCCGTACCACACATACTTCATATCATTTCTTTCCGTACCACACATACTTCATATCATTTCTTTCCGTACCACACATACTTCATAGCATTTCTTTCCGTACCACACATACTTCATATCATTTCTTTCCGTACCACACATACTTCATATCATTTCTTTCCGTACCACACATACTTCATATCATTTCTTTCCGTACCACACATACTTCATATCATTTCTTTCCGTACCACACATACTTCATATCATTTCTTTCCGTACCACACATACTTCATATCATTTCTTTCCGTACCACACATACTTCATATCATTTCTTTCCGTACCACACATACTTCATATCATTTCTTTCCGTACCACACATACTTCATATCATTTCTTTCCGTACCACACATACTTCATATCATTTCTTTCCATACCACACATATTTCAGAACCTATTTTTGCCATGTTTGACTTCCATACATTACCACACTTCATACACATGCCTGATAGACTTTTCCCTTAATCAACAGCAGTGATGTTTTGCTTCTGGTAAAAGTTCCCTGAACTTACTCCATCCATTTCTAATTTTTGCTATTGCACCAGCGTGGACCAATAACCTGGATGTGACAAGTTCGAATCCAGTTTGTTCCACAAAACATTTTTACTTTAGAATGTTGGCAACCTTTATTTGGTTCCTCCTGTAAGTAGTTGATGTCTTAGAAAAAATTCTAACAAAAAACATGTTGGGGAAACGAATGCGAACAATATTAATCCGATTCATTCAAAATAAATCGTTGATGCTCAACAACATCATCTCCTTATATTGTCCAGATTTAAGTTTCCTCTGAGGTCCTCAGATCTAAGCCTATCTTTTAAGACTCATGCTACACATCAGTTGTATTATTTTCATATCAGTTCTATCCATGCCACACATATCTTTCACCCAGATTTCACTTTCATCACACTTTGTATAACAGAAATCCTTTCACTTAGGAATGCTGCAACCTTCATGTGGTCCTTTCTGTGAGTACCCAATGTCTTTCTAGAAAGAATTCTAACTAGAAAGATATCAGAGAAATGAATGCCAACAATAATCATCTGATTCATTCAAAATGGATGAATGATGCTTAACCCTAACCACTCTCCAATGCTACCATACAGGTAACACAACTTAAAAAAAAAAGGTAACAACTCTTTTAAAAAGGTTATAAAACTTTTAAAAACAAAGAAATAAAACTTTTTAAAAAGGTAACAAAATTTTTAAAAAGGTAACAAAATTTTTAAAAAGGTAACAAAATTTTTAAAAAGGTAGCAAAATTTTTAAAAAGGTAACAAACTTTTTAAAAAGGTAACAAACTTTTTAAAAAGGTAACAAAATTTTTAAAAAGGTAACAAAACTATAAAAAAGGTAAGAAAAAACTTTGAAAAGTTCGCTTTACCCACCAAATATAGTTTTCTTACAAGGAGAAAATATCTAAAAACGATCTGCTTTCCAGTCAGTCTGAACCCAAGATTCGGAATGAGAAAGTCATAACATTACTTGTCCTTTAGTTGAGCAGAGTTTTTTTACACAGGCATCACCATATTATTAAGGCCAAGAGGCTACTCGAGGATAAGGGTTAAAGAGTGTACAGTAAAAATTGGACAATATGGTAATCATTAGTAATGAAAATTCGGCAAATTTGTTAACTCATATAGAATGGCTCATCAAGAACTTATTTACGTTAGACTTGAAGACAACCATATTGTAGTCAGCCGGAAAGCAGGAAAACGGAAGACAATTCCACAGGCATGCAGTTCTAAGAAAGAAGCTTTGTTCATGGAATGTTTAAGCACAGATAAAGAGTGGGGGAGGGGAATTATTGATAGTGTTTTCAGCTAGACGGGTGTTTCTTGTGAAAGTTTGGCGAGGGGGTTATAAAACTTTTAAAAAGAAAGAAACGAAACTTTTTAAAAAGGTAACAAAATTTTTAAAAAGGTAACAAAACTTTTTAAAAAGGTAACAAAACTTTTTAAAAAGGTAACAAACTTTTTAAAAAGGTAAGAAAACTTTTTAAAAAGGTAAGAAAACTTTTTAAAAAGGTAACAAAACTTTTTAAAAAGGTAACAAAACTTTTTAAAAAGGTAACAAAACTTTTAAAAACAAAGTAACAAAATTTTTAAAAAGGTAGCGAAACTATAAAAAAGGTAAGAAAAAACTTTGAAAAGTTCGCTTTACCCACCAAATATAGTTTTCTTACAAGGAGAAAATATCTAAAAACGATCTTATTTTTTTAATTGTATATTTCTCGTTAAAATTGTTTAATGATTTTTTTTTTTTTATGTATTTTACTTATGTTTTTATTTTTCAGGTTTTTGCCACCACAAACAAATCGATGAAACACAAGGTTAGTTGATTTCTGACTATTGCAGATCACTAAAATCACAAATGGGTAACATTTCTTCTCAGAACTAGGCAGTTTTACACCACTTTCATGTCTCCTTTGTGGACATGCTCCATGTACATTCACTAGCTGTGATCGTCTCTTTCATTGTGCCAGGCTAAAGATGATCATCCATTGATCCAGTCAACCCTGTAATGTAGAGTCCTCATACGAAGCAAAAGCAAAAGTCCAGTTTATAAATAAAGAATAGATATTTATTAGTATTTTTTTTTTTACTTTACAAATAGTACCTCTCTACTTAAGTGCATGACAGACGTGCAGTGTTGAATCTTTGCTTGACTGAAATATATAAGTTTCATCATAGTTCCTTGGTTGAGAGCACTAGAGAACTGAATGTGCCCAGAGAGGTACACTGACTTAACTGCCTTCGTAACTTTCACCAGAACCAACTGCCTGCAACATTCAACTTTCACTCTTGTTGCTCGTCTTCCAGCGTCTTTTCAAGCCTGACTGACTCTGGCTTTTTGTTGGCGGTCCTTGTTCAGCTATCCAGAAGAGACATTCACTGAAGATAAGATCTAACTAGTCTATTGTTTCTCTCACGAAACTGATCCCAATGGAACTCTTCCATGAAATGAGGCACTTTTTCCAACAAAGAGAATATCTCTGGGATGGTTTGACTCTGCCAAGGAATATTTTCATCCTCCTGTAACTCCCTCTTCCTCTGGTCAAGCATCAAATGACTGCACAATTGTCACCAATATGCACTGAAGAAACCTGTTGCTCATCACATGTTTACACATTTTATGAAGATTAAAAGATATAATGATAATATACCTTATATCTAGAATCCTTATTCCAATTTTGATCAAAGCCCATTACATATCTGATGACTATCAATCAAATTTAATGCAAATCTGAAATATTTGAATTTTCGAATTTGAGGTTGTGCTTCTAAAAACCTTTTAAAATAATCCAAAAATCTGAAATTTTGGGAATATTAATTGTTTTATAGCTATTGTTAAAATTTCACTAAAAATTAGGAGGTATCTGAATATTCATAAAGGGATCCTACTCCCGTTTTACAAAACTAAAACTATATATAGCCCACATTACCCATCAGTATGACAATGATTAATTAGTTTAATAGTGATTCCTGTATATATAAATCTATAGAAATTATGACACAAAATGTTTAAACACAGTTTAGTTTTCTGTTTGGTTGGCACACCTACAGATTCTGATGGACTATTCTTGACATCATTTCCAGTAAGCAGGTTCTGCTTTCCAGTCAGTCTGAACCCAAGATTCGGAATGAGAATGTCATAACATTACTTGTCCTTTAGTTGAGCAGAGTTTTTTTTTTTTACACAGGCATCCCCACATTATTAAGGCCAAGAGGCTACTCGAGGATAAGGGTTAAAGAGTGTACAGTAAAAATTGGACAATATGGTAATCATTAGTAATGAAAATTCGGCAAATTTGTTAACTCATATAGAACGGCTCATCAAGAACTTATTTACGTTAGACTTGAAGACAACCATATTGTAGTCAGCCGGAAAGCAGGAAAACGGAAGACAATTCCACAGGCATGCAGTTCTAAGAAAGAAGCTTTGTTCATGGAATGTTTAAGCACAGATAAAGAGTGGGGGGAATTATTGATAGTGTTTTCAGCTAGACGGGTGTTTCTTGTGAAAGTTTGGCGAGGCGGGGAATCCTTGAATGTACCTGGCTCTTATATAGATAGAGAATTGCATCAGCAGTGAGATATCTACTGGATCGATAGAAAGATCCCACCATTTTTCCAGCGGCCTTGGCAACAGATTTGATGTACGTGTTCCATTTCAGATCAGGAGTAAAAGTCAAGCCCAGAAGCTTGTCAAAACTTGAGGCCTCCTGAAGACGAGAGCCATTCATTTCAATTGATGCCAGATGTGGATCAGAATGTTGATGATGTAAAGAGAGAAGCTTGCATTAAAAGTTCCCACTCAGCTAGCATACTTGTCTGTATTTCTGTTATTATATCATTCATTTCACTGTTTTTGTGTCTTCTCATTATTCCTTTTTAACATTTTCTTGTATACAATTTCAACGTTTTCATATTTACACGTAACAATTAATCATTTTATTTTGAAGTTTTACTAATTCTGTATGATAAATTAAGACACGAGAAGTGTATGACAAGACATGACACCTGCTGATTATTTATTCGTGTGATATTTAGGCACATCAGTCCAATGGGACTCTTATGTCAAGAACGCCAAGTCAATCGATCTTAATTTACATGGACTGACATGCTGTTTTTTTTTTAACTAAAAAATCAACAAGTCTTTTTTTTTTTTTTTTTTTTTTTTTTCTGCAATATTTTTTATATAATCTACGGTTATGATTGAGAAAAATTGGAATATTCTATTTTTTTTTTTTTTTTTTTTTCTACACAGTGGTTACCACTTATCAAGGCCCGGAAGCCACTCAGGGATAAGGGTTATTGCAAGTACATTACGTTAGTGTGGAGATTTGATGAAGTGTTTACTTAAGGGGGCGGTTCATTAGGAATTTGTTACCGTTGGACTTGAACACATCCAAGTTGTAGTCAGGTGGAAAGCAGGCAGACGGAACAGAGTTCCACAGGCGTGCAGTTCTAAGAAAGAAGCTTTGTTCATGGAATCCACGTTTTGATTTAGGCACAGATAAAGAGTGGGGGAAATTTTTCACTGGATTCGGCTAGACGGGTGTTTTTCTTGAAAGATTGGCGAGGGGGGACCAGAGATTGGAGTTCAGATGAGCACCAGCCATGGAAATAATGATAAAACAAGGATAGGCTCGCAACGTCTCTTCTGTGGGAGAGAGGTTGTAGGGTAGAGAAAAGGGCATCCCCCACTAAGCCACGAAGTCTATTTTGTACTCTGTCAAGGCAGGATAGGCTGTTTTTAGCAGCTCCTGCCCAGATATGGCAGCAGTATTCCATCCTTGGACGTACTTGGCTTTTATATAGATAGAGAATTGCATCAGTAGTGAGATATCTTGGCTTTTATATTTATAGACACTGGTGATAGGAACTGGATTGGAAATGGAGCCACATTCTGTTCGCAACCAATCAGAAACTGGAATTACTCCATAAAAATATTGGATCCTTTAGAATTCCTGCACATATTTTTTCATGTCCACACAAAAAAGATCTTTGCTCTTTACTTGCAAAATTTTAAAGTCCAAAACTTATACAGATCGAGCAAAAACAATTTTTCATCTCCAAGACTTACACAGATTGGCTATCCATCAGAAACTCTTCTGAAGTTTAACATGGCTTTCAATTTAAAAACTTTTCATTGTCATGCTATTTTTTTTTTTGATAAGCATTTACTGATAAATTTTAAAAAATATTTAACAAAACAAAAAACATTTACTATTTTAAAAAAGTAAACAAATATTTTATTCTTTTAACTGTTTTTTATGCTTGACTCATATTTTTTTAAAAAGAAAATAGTTCCCCTAGATCTGACAAATAATCTTCTTTTTTACAATAATTTTTAGCAAAAATAAAACAGTAGGTGCAATTGTCATACATTTGTCATGACTTAATTTGTCGTACATGAATTCTAAAACCGATCCTGAACCTTTTTTATTTATTTTATTTGAACAGGGTATTAGTGCTTTTTTAGTTTCTAAACCGACAGACGGTCTTTCGCTTGGCAAAAAGGAAGACAAACTTGGAATCCGGGCTTCCTCGACGTGCAATTTAATTTTTGAAGAATGTAAAGTCCCCAAAGAGAATCTACTGGGAGGTGAAGGCATGGGCTTTAAAATTGCTATGGTAAGTCCCCAGTTTTTTTGGCTGAAACAAAATATAGGCAAGATTATGGCTCCAAATTCAAAGCTCTAGATACATACAATACCTATATATCAAAATTGTCATATAATTATACCAGTGAATATATATATATACATATATATATATATATATATATATAAGAGTATAGTTAAAAATGAACTTTATTACATTATCAAGTTAGTTGATAACGGTTACAGAAAGGGGAACAGGGGAGAAACGTCTTTAGGCTATGACCTTTCAAAGCTAAATGCTTCTTGTCAGAAAAGGAGAAAAAGCCGGCATTATACAAATGTAAATGTAAAAAGATAACACCAAATTCAAAAATATTCAGATTAGAATTGGGGGGGAAAAAATAGGGTGGGGAGTAATATCATGGGCATAAAAGAAAGCAGAGCCAAAAAAATAATAAAAACTAAAATATATATATATATAAAAATATATTAAAAAATAAATAAGAAATATAAAATATATTAAAAAGTAATAAGAAAATATTTTTTAAATTTTACAAAAAATTTTTAAACTTACAAAAAAAATTAAGAAATTAAAAAGAATTTTTAAGAATTAAAAAGCTTACAATAAAATTGTGATAAAAAAAATTAAAATATAAAGTAGTAAAAATAACTATGGAAGAAATAAGAGGAGAGTAGGAAAAAATAAGAATGTTCAAATGTAAATCAGCTCAAAATTCTTGGAAGATAAACTCTCAGGAATTAGGTGTACTCTAGAATAAAATGAAACGAAAGTTAATATCTAGTGAACTTGCATGCAGAATAATTCAGATAGAAATTTTCAATGTCTAATGAGTCTGGAAGGCACAAAAGAAGTAATCTGAATCTAGGTCTTTGAATAAGGAAATCCTCATGGAAGAATCATGTATTAGCGCTTATATTACATATATATATTCCTTTCTGCCTTGTTAAATAATAAATTTTCTTTTTCCTTAATCAATACTGTTCCATATTTATTTTAACAGCAAACCCTTGATGCTGGACGCATTGGAATAGCTTCTCAAGCTCTGGGAATTGCACAGGTTAGTCTTGAACTCTGAAGGTTTAACCTTTGGAAATTGATTTCAAAATTTTTTTAGATGAGGAGTGATAAGTTATATTATTCAGACTACTGTTCTCATCTTGAATATTATTTTCACAATGTTTCAGCCGATGTAACCTCTGATCTTGTTCAGATGCATCTTGTCAAACTCTGGAATTTGTATGGAATTTTGAACGGAACTGTTTGTTTAATCTGCAGAAATAGAATATGGCTCTGAATTATTTAAGATTTTTACTGTGTCATGGCTGCCAGAATGAGAGTGAGGAATGTTTGCAGTGAGGAAAAGGTATGAACATTAGAACATGCATGAGTTATATGTGTGCCAAGTTGTTGACAGGAATAACCAGAATCGGCTGATCACAAAATGTTAAATCGCTACAAGAAAATTATAATGATAAATAGGAAAAACATGGAAATACAATAAATAAAATTACAAACTTGTATCTAACCCAACCTTAACCCTAACCTGCGTGATTAAAATTAATTTTTTATTTCTTCCAATTTATGAAAAAGTAGCGTTCATAAAGTTATGTTAGTTAAAAACGGACAGCATGTTCATTAAAAACTGAGGAACACTTGGAAAACCTTTTTCGGTTATTTCTGTCAGCTGCCAAGCGAACTCAAGTCAACTTTGTGGAAATAATGGATTGGTAAATGTAAAAGCACCAATTCTTATAATACCATGTTGTCTTTTGCTCAACACTGTTTCTGTGATTTTTTTCTCTTACATTTTCTCTTTTGGAGGAGTTGTCCTTTCTCATATTGACGACTACCGATGGGTCCACACATATAAAAATAACATAAAATCAAATAAAATCTCCAACACCATCGATTGTCTAAAAGGTCTGCATCTACATAGTCTGTTGAGGTCATGATTGTCTGTTGCTGTCATTTCTATCTGCTCCGAGCCACAACTTGCGTTCAGCTGTCAAACTTGCAATTCTCTTCAACTCTTGTCTTCAGCCATCATAAACCCAAGAATGTCCACAAACCATTCCCAACTGCTGTGAACTGTCGCAAAACTCATTGACGCTCCTAAAACTACCCATAAAATAACTTTAGATATCCAGTCTTTTTATTCCTATTCACTGCTACAACTTAATCAACAATTCTATGTCAGCTTCTTTTTTCTTACCTTTGTGAACAATTGTTCTGCTGATAAACGGTGCTTTTAGAATGTCCCCAGTTGAAAGCCTCCATGCAGAGGCCAACAAAATCCCTATAAATATAAGGAGTCAAAAACTGGGTGTACAATATTACACTAAATTAAAAGCACAACGAAATAATCCAGCATACGAAGCTACATTCAATCCGAGATATAAAGAGGCATTTGAAGCAAAAAGAAAGGCTATAAAGCCCTTTAGTCTTAGAATGAAGGCAATACTGCAGGAATCAGAAATGACTAGAAAATATCCAAGAACACATACTACCTAAAACCCCACCTTGGATACTCAAAAAACCGAAAGTAATCCTAAACTTAAATGAGCTCCCAAAAGCGAAAACCCACCCTAATATCTACCAAAAGAAAAGGTCTATGATATTCTCCTGAAATATCCAGACCATCTATTTTCACCAATGGCTCTAAAGACCATAATAGAGTGGCATGTGCTGCCGTGTCGAATAAAAAAACTCTTAAAAAAGCTCTTCCAGCAGAAAGCTCTATTTTTACTGCCGAAATATGTGCCATCGACCTCGCACTCAGCATTATAGAAAAAGATAAACATAGGAAATTCCTAATTCTTTCAGATTTACTTTCCATTTCAACATCTCTGAATGACAAAAAACTTGAAAACCCCTAATCATCAAACTAACAAACAGAATTGATTCATTATCTGAACACAAAGAAATATTTATATTGGATCCCAAGTCACATTGTGATAAGAGGAAATGAAAGAGCCGACTTAGTGACCAAATTAGCTCTAAACTTAAAACCAGATACAATAAACATACCATATACTTACTTCAAACCCAAAATTAATCAATTCATGCAAAATGACAACGAAAATGGGATAATAACATAAATAACAAATTATACCAAATCAAACCCATACTGGAAAAATGGAGACACTCCCCCAAAATCCAGAAAAGAACAAGTCGTTATAACTAAAATCCATATTGGCCATACAAAACTCGCACACTCCTTCATTCTAAAACAAGAACAACAACCACAATGCCTATTCTGCCAGAAAACTTGCACCATTAAACGTCTTTTCGTGGAATGTAGAGCTCTAGATAATGCTAGAAAACAATATCTCAAACAACAACATGAAAAAACTTTTCGAAAACAACTGTTTGGATGAAATATTATCCTTTTTAAGAGTAACAAGGATCTTTACAAAAATATAAATTACTCTCTGAAACAACCCAACTAAACCTTATGAATGAATATTTGAGGATATAAAAAACTTAAAAAAAAAAAAAAAAGAGATCGTTAGATATTAAAACAAACAAAACTATTGAACTAATCAGAATAGATAGATACTTGAAGGCATAAAGTTCTTTGAATACATATAATTTTTTTTTTTTTTATACTGGGTTTGGCATTGAATAACCTGAAAAGGGTTGATATGCCGTTAACCAAAACCAAACCAAACCGAATATAATTATGATATATTTAAGATTTTTACTTTGTCATGACTGACAGAATGAGAACAAGCTACCCCAATGTATGAAATTCAAAATTCTGTACAGATTCCTGAGTTTGATAAGAAGGGCAAGGTTTAAATCGTCCGAAATTGTAATCTGAATAATCCAAATTTTGAAATTGACTCCAAGGAAATTCTTAAATTATTTTTCAGGATATTGCTGAACTGTTTTGACCATGTATTGACATATTTTTGCATTTCATATGTTCACTTATTTCCAAGTTATTGTTGTGGTCATTTACATATTTATAAAAATTTACTTAAAAATCCTTCAAGTTAGAAGTGGGTTACATTTGCCATTTAAGTACTAATGTTTTCTTGGAATTTTCAGGCGGCCTTAGAATGTGCATTGGAATATTCTTTAAAGAGAGAAGCATTTGGTGCCCCGATCGCTAAACTGCAGTCCATTCAGGTAAGGATGTATACTGACTACTCAGCTCTTCAACAAAATTGGAGGTATCTGATTTTTCAGGCTTTGAACCGTCTTTTGCATAAAACTAAACTTAGCCCAGATTACCATCCCTTATGCCTAACAACTGTGTCCCAAAATTCATAATGATCAGTTAATAAGTTTGAGTTTAGAAATGAACCCTGTACATATGGGTTCCTGGATATGACCTTAAACTATATCCAGTGGTGAGGCCCCAGCTTGTGGGCTTTGGGGAGTGTGGAGCCACCCTTTAATTACCATTGCTCCCAGGTCCACTCTGACCCGGAGTGGTAGTACCTGTTAGGGTTCCAACTATGGGTTGAATAGAAACCGACTTGAAAACAACAAATATATTCTATTAAAAAATTTTTCTTCAAAATCTTTGGATTCGGCATTAAATAACCTGAAAAGGGTTGATATGCCATAAAACAACCAACCAACCACCCTGTACATACGGATCTATAAACATAAACATATTTTTAACATTTACTAGCAGTTTGACCCGACGTTGCCCGGGGTTGAATGATGATCAACAAATGTTTCACACTGCCATATTTTTATTGTCATCAGAATCGGTTAAACACATTTTTCAATCAAATCGATTGTTTGCTCTAGGTGAGGGCCACTTGTAGTGACCGGGAGGAAGCTTTACATACCTCTCGCAGTGACTTAGTCCACAATATATTGTAGTCTACATTGCACTGTAGAGAACTTGCTGTTGATTGTATTAAATTATTTTTTTAATATAATGGCTTGAATTAAAGATTAAAATGAAAAAGTCAAGTATTATGCTTCAATTGTGCTATAATTAGAAGCATTAATTTTGAACGTGCTCCTGTCATAAAGAACCTACTGTTGATTTCATATGTCAGGCATTTGTCTTGTTTGGTAATAAAACTTCTCAAATACACTTGTGATTTTAGACTGTCTAAGATGTTAATTTTGGTCAAAATCGCCTGTTTCTTTCATCAAATTATTTGATTATCGATACTTATTGAAGACATTCCAATACAAAATCTATCTAAGAACACTGCCAGGCACATAAAGTACCTTTGTGTTAAATTTCATAAAAATCAACCAACCCATTTTTGAGTCCATAGGAAATGAACTCACACACACACACACACACACACACACACACACACACACACACACACACACACACAGTTCCTTTTATATAATAGTAGAGAGAGAGAGCCAAGTGATTACTTATTCGTAAAACAAGATATGAAAACATCAGTAGAGAAAGTATAAGATGTTGGATGAACATTTTGTAGGAAAGTTGCTGCAATTTGTTCTATAGAAAGAAAAGATTCAAATTCTGACTGAAAAAACTCATTTTCTACAATATAAATCACTAATCATTATTATAATAATATAAATTAAAAATTAATATAATCAATAATAATATGAATCAATAATAATATAAATTAAAAATTAATATAATCAATAATAATATGAATCAATAATAATATAAATTAAAAATTAATATAATCAATAATATGAATCAATAATACTATAAATTAAAAATTAATATAATCAATAATAATATGAATCAATAATACTATAAATTAAAAATTAATATAATCAATAATATAAATCAATAATTAACAATATAATCAATAATATAAATCAATAATAATTAGGGCTATGACAACAGAATATTCTTTTCATTATTTTGATCTTCGAGTATATATCCGACACAGTTAATCAACTGAGAACCACATCATTCTATATAAAAGCATATAAGATATCAACGGATACACACTCGAGTCAAAACAATGAAAAAAATATGCTATTGTCCTAGCCCTAATAATAATATAAATCAATGATAATATAATCAATAATGATATGATCAATAATTATTAATATAATCAATAAAGATATAAACCAATAATAATCAATAATGATGTAACCAATAATTAATAATATAATAAAGTTTATTCAAAAAGTTCCATCAATACAAAACATGATTTGGAAAGCATTATGAAAACAGGAATGCAATTCTGCTGTCGTACGTGCACGATAGACATGGAATTAAGTTTCTTTTTACTCTATTGTCACGTGGACATAAAGGGGCTATTAGTTGGGATCATGTTTACAGAGAGACTATGTAGGAAGTTGAGCAGCAAGATGTCTATTCTCATTAATTTTAAACTTCTGCATGTTAGTACAATCAGAAGCAGGAAACATGGGGGGAATTCCAAAATCTAGCAATCTGAGAAAGTAATCTATTAAAGTAGAAGGCTTTTTGGAATCTAGAGACCTCAACAGTGAAAGGGTGGGATTTTGTTGATTGACGGGTTTGTTGGTTAGGAGTATTTACATTGAGGCGAGCACAAGTGCTAAGAGTTCATAAGAACACATTCCATTAAAATATTTGTAAAACATGCACAGGGTTGCAAGATTTGTCTTTTATCTCGCCTCTTGCCCAAGTCCTGGTGAAAGGTGAGCAAGGGATATGATGTCATGTCACCGCAACACTCAAAGTCTGTATATTCGTAAAAGGAGTAAAAAGGTTTGAGCAAAAGTGTTATTCCACACAGAAGTGTTTGGGACAAACAATGCATCAATCGCTGGATGAGTGAGAATATGCGAGTGCAAAGGAAAATGGATTCTGCACTTTACTAATTTGAAATCTTCAATCTGTAAAATACAATGATATGTGATCATCAAAGAAGCAAGCGGCCACGTGTTTGTGCTTTGTGTGGCAGTACAAACGATAAATAAATCAACATTCACCTCTGAAACGTCTTTATGTCTGTCTGTCTGTCCTGCAGGCTGAGGAGAAAGAAAAATCAAAAAGATCCAAAATGGCGTCCGTGATCTTTTAAAGCCCTTGATCTCACACAGTTCTCGTATGGTCACATGACACACCTGCTAATGAGGCATGCTCAGACACTATAAAAGCAGGTCGCTGGGAGGAGTTGGGGAAGCGTTCAGACTGCATACTGTGAACAGTGCTCTACGTCTCCTCAGACTTTTTGATACAACCCGTGTATTGAAATTTGCTTTGTATCTCGTTAGACTTTTTTTGTTTTGCTACATGATAAATCAAGAATATGACTTTAAAAGACGTCCAGTGGTGAAGCCTATTCAGGGACTTTGGGGAACATAGTTGCTCCTTAGTTACCGTTGCTGCTAGGGCCATTTTGGCTCAGAAAGTTAATATCTGATGAGGCATCTGGTGCTACCAGATCAGGCTGTCTGAAGATACTGGCTTCCTGACTAAAAATGCACCTAACATTACTGGTGGCTGGGGATCACATGTGAATTTAGTATTTGGAGGAAGCCAGTTCGTCCTGCCTAGGATAAATGTCATACAACAACGTTTGAATATTTTTTTCTGCATAAATCTTTTCATTATTATTTTTTTTTACTTTATCAGATGAAATTAGCCGATATGGAAATGAGGACGGAATCTGCTCGGCTTCTAACCTGGAAGGCTGCAATGTTAAAAGATGCTGGTGAACCATATACCAAGGTAAAAAGTAACTTTTAATTTTTTTTTTTTTTTTTTTTTTTTTGTGCTACCAGATCAGGTTGTCTGAAGATACTGGCTTCCTGACCTAAAATGCACCAAACATTGGTGTTCTTTTTTTTTTTTGTTTCTTTCCTTTTGTAAAACAATCTGTTTTACTGTCCAACCACATGCCCCCCACCCTCCACCCCAACTCAACACTGTTTATGTGGTCTTTTTTTCTTTCATGTTCGATTCTCGTTCTGGCTGTGTCATTGTCTCTTTCACATTATCGACTGCCAAGGAAGCGAGCACTAGTTCACAAGTATAAAAATAAAATAATGCTAGCAAAACAAAGATTCTTAGAAAACACCAACTCCAACACATTTTAACATCCACATCTTGGTTTTCTGTTGAAGCTACGTTCATCAGTCAGTTGACCTATTCATCTGCTCCAAGCCACAACCTATCTTCAACTGCCCCAAACTGTAAACTATCCTCTACTGTTACAAACTGAAGACCAACCATAAATTGTCTGTCAAACAATTACTGCCCCTTTTAAAACTGCCCATTTACTTGGCCTTCGGGCCAAGATCAAAGTGTAGTATCTGTTCCGGCAGATACTGCACTTAAGATAATTTGTACCAGTCAATGGAGGGGAAACCCTCTATACTGGGACAATTATTATTTTTGGTAACCAGAGTGACCCCTTTTAGGGGAGCTGGTTTTTACCTCACATTAAAAACGGCCTTGTGCCTAATTTGCTCAGTGGGGGAGCAAATAAATACCATCTGTTCCGGCAGATGCTGCAAGCTATGACTAGCTATGACTAGCAAAGACCAGATGTGGGGGCAACCCCACATGCCTGACCTTTAACCAGCTCCCATTTCCCACCTCTCGGGAGCTGGTCCCCTTTTCCCTTCCCCCTCCCTTCACTCCTCACATTAAAAATTGGCCTTGTGCCTAATTTGCTCGGTGGGGGAGCAAATAAATACCATCTGTTCCGGCAGATGCTGCACTTAAGATAATTTGTACCAGTCAATGGAGGGGAAACCCTCTATACTGGGGCAATTATTATTTTTGGTAACCAGAGTGCCCCCTTTTTGCCTACTTTTAGGGGAGCTGGTTTTTACCTCACATTAAAAACGGCCTTGTGCCTAATTTGCTCAGTGGGGGAGCAAATAAATACCATCTGTTCTTCAAATGCTGCACTTCTATTTCTTGTTCTCTTTCGGTGGAGGAGAAATCCTTCACGACTGAGACAATTTTTATTTTTGTACCTTTTCTCCACGTTAAAAAACGACCCTGGTGTCTAACTCTGTCCCGTGGGGAGGCATAGTAAATAGGTACTGCTACACCTTGATTAACAATCCTATTTCAGATTTCCTTTGTGTGCCTTTGTGAACAATTTCCTCTCCAATTTCTTTCAACCGACCTCACTTCCTATACCTTTGTTCTGCTGATCAATTTTTCTTCTTTTTCACTTCCTAACTCTTTTTTTTTTTTTTTTTGAGGGGGAGGGGATGTTGCTAGTACCACACTGCAAAGGCAAAAACAAAAAATTTTTCTCTTTTTCAAAATTAACGGATACGGCATTAAATCACCTGCAAAAGGCTGATATGTTGTAAAACAACCAATCAAAACTCTGTGAATAAATATCCAAAGAACTTTTTTTTCCCAATTACCAGATTCACCGTTAAAAACTCTGAAACGGGTTGATATGCTGCAAAACAATACAACCAAACTAAAAATTTTTTTGGTTGTTAGTGTCGTATATGCACGTGATTATTTACCTCATCTTCAAGGTTAGAGATTTGAAAAGTCAGCACACAAAAAATGTCTCAGCAACCTCATTGGCATTTCTTGACAGAGCCACCTTAGATGATGACAATAAACTAAATCCTTTCCAGAACATAAAGCCTGGGAAGGTGGACCTCCTTTTATTGGACCGGACTGTACCTCAGACCGACAGCAACAAGATCACAGTCAGACTAATTGAGGAAAACATATGCCAGACTGACCCAAACAGCTACTCGACTGTACTGGGAAAGTATACGTGTAACAATATTTAGATGCAGATGTGTATGAATAAGGTTAGAATCAAACAATTTCCACTCATATTATTATATTTTGGAAGACAAGGGGTGATTTGTGTATCTTAATCCACCATTGTTTTGTCTCGGCATGACACAGCAAAAGTCAATCTTCAAGTTAGATCTGTCTTAGTGCATGATTATCGGTCCTTCGAAGTAAGCTCCCCCGGCTGTAATGCACTTGTTGTACCGTTCCAACAACTTCTAGAAGGCCCCGTGAAAGTCCTCTTGTCAATGACCCTTGTCACAGCCTCTTTCATCTCCTCAATTGTCTCATAACGACAGCTTCCAGGGTTTTCCTTGAGCTTAGGCAATAACCAAAAGTCACATGCAGCAAGGTCTGGACTATAGGGAGGGTAGGGAACTATCTTGATGCCCATCTTAGTCAAATAGTCTGACATGGATGAAATTGTAGACTGGTGCATTCACATAAATCTTTCACATCTTCAGCTCTTTGTGAATAATTGTGTGTACAGTTCCCACACTGACATCAAACTATGCACTTATTGTCTCTATAGACACATGACGGTCAATATCCATGAAATTCTTTATTTGCTTAATAAACTCCAGTGTTCTCACTTCCTTACTCATCATCATCCTTCAGATTCCCTGCCTTCGTTGAATCTCTAATGCCACTCAAAAACTGATGTTCGATTTATGCAAGATGGCCCAAAACCATTCTGAAGCATTCCATACGTTTTTGTGGTATTTTTTCCAAGTTTAAAACAGAATTTCATTCTTCTTACGTGTCCTTACACTCAGGTTGCATTTTTGAAATTCACCAGCTGTGACAATCAGGCTTTAGTAGGGTGTATTCTAATTCCTGCTGTTGCTGTTCCTTTGAACTTGAAATCATAAAAATTGGTCAGTCATCTCATAGTATGTATAGCAATAACATACTGAATTTTCAAGAGTTTACAACGATTTTAAATACCTGTATTAAAAATGTCTGGAAACTTTTTTAAGGCACCTTGTACCGTCCTTATAAAGGCGAGAAACACACACACACACACACACACACACACACGAGAAGTGATTACACAATTTTATTAATAAGATATTTATTTGCGTTGAAAAATCATTGACCATAAGTTTGTTGATCACTTATTTTTAATCAGTAATAAATTCTGTCAGAATGGGGCTTGACTGTAATTTTCTATTTTGTGAAATTTGTCCTGTTTTTGCTAGAGTTGTCGAATTTCATGCTCCTAAAATTCGAAAATTTCTAATCCCAAATCCTAATTTTAAAGACTTCTGTTTGTTGATTCTTTGGAAATTAAAAAAACAAAAAACAACTCTTTTTATAACATCCAAATTTGATTCCACAACTCTCCAAGATCCTGTATTTCCTTCAATTAGCAGTTACCTCCCCTTGTTTTCTTAGTTAGCAGTTATCTCCCTTACATAATATTATTTGGACATATTAAAAGAAAGGAAAATATAAATTTACTTGCGCTTATGTCAACAATGGCGTTGACATTTTTTTTTTTTTGTTAATTTAAATTCTTAATGATTATGATTGCTAGTTTGTTTCATTTTTTTCTTTTGCGTGTGTGTTTTTTGTTTGTTTGTTTTTTTTGTAAACTGTTTCAGGTATTTCTGGAACTAACTTCATTCAGCGCTTGCAAAAACAATTTTTTTTTTTTTACTTAAAATTGTTTCATTAATTTGAATAAAATAAAATACGCATCAAGTGCGCTTGAAAGCCAAATCACAACGTAATATTAGGAAAATAAACAAATATTTTACTTGTTTGAAATTGATTATTTTACCGTCCTAAACTTTTTTAATTTTTTTTTTTTTTTGAAAAAAGGAAGATAAGTCGGTTTTTCATACGGATTAGACTAAACCGCTAAAGTTGCATTCTTCGATGAATCTTTGTTCTTGTAATTATTTTTCTATTCGATCATTTTTCATAATTTTATAATTTTTACTAATTTCGATATGACTGTTAATGGTCTTTTTTTTTTTTTTTTTTCTTAAAATGCATTTTTTAATATCCACTTATAATGCACAAGATTAGCCAATCAGAGTAATCTCCCCTTTGTTTAAATACCATTTATCTTCCTTATATTCTTTTCACTCTCTGTGTTCAAATTTAAATCATTAAAAATAAGCACCAAGAACTGAAGTTAAAAATAGGGAAAAAATACAAAACATTTTGAACAAAATCCTCAATATTTTCAAAGTTTTGTGTTCCGAGAGAAATCACTGGAAATCTGTAAAGAAAATGATGTTGACCAGCTTCAAAATTTGGTGATGTCCTCTTCGCCATCCTGCTACTTTTCACAGAAAAATCATTGCGTGTCTATTTCTACCCTATTATTTTTATACTAGGTGCTCGACTGAGCTTCAATCTATAACCCCCCCCCCGTAAAACATTTATAGCAAACACTCGACTAACTACAACCACTGTCAGCAATTCACCTTACTCTATATGTACTTAAACCTAAACGAAAATTCCATGAGCAAAGCTTATTTCTTAAAGCTGCCTGACTATGGAACACAATAACACAGGGTTGCTTCTCAACTAACTATAACATGGTTTCATCGAATGTAAGCAAATTCTTGTTAAACTGTCTTCATAAATAATCAATTTCTACCTAGTTTTCACTGTTACTGTTTATCGTGGTGTTTATTTAACCCTTATCCTCGAGTGGCCTCTGAGCCATAATAAACAGTGACTCCCTTGTAAAAATAAAAGATTAATGAGAATGCAGTGTAGAAAACGAAAGCAGTTGTTTAGTCCACAAATGTTGGAAAGACTCCATTATTTTGTCAACTAAGCTCCAACCTTTTTGTCTCCTCGCCACTGTGCTCGTTTTACAAGTATTTTAATGGAATGTGCTCTGAACTCGTTGGACTTGTGCCCCCTCGACGCATATATACCTTACGAACCCGCTCAGCAGCAAAATCTCACCCCTTCACTGTTGAAGTCTTCTACTCTAATAGTTTATTCCCTCAAACAGCTAGACTTTGAAATTCCCTTCCTGCTACTTGCTTCTCTTACTATACTGATATGCAGAAGTTTAAATGTAATGTAAACCAACATCTTGTTAATCTTTCATAGGCATGGCCACAAATAGTATCCATTTATGTCCAAGTGGCGATATGCCTTGTTAGGGGTGAATGTGAGTAAAAAAAATTTAAAAATTTCTAGATGTCTTTTATAAGAAATGCATGCATCACGTCCGTAAACATAATATTGTGTTACTTTTTCGTGCCATCTGTCGAAATATTGTTTTGGATTTTTTGTCTTAAATTTGGCAATATTGATTCTTTGGATTATTTGAACTATTGTTCTCATCTTGGATGTTATTCTGATACCAGACATGTGGCGCATTGGATAAAAGTGCTAAGTAATAACCGTTTCTATATGACAGTCTTTTGTGAGGTTGAAGATTAAATCCTCAGGACGCCAGCCAATAGCTTTCACTCTATGGGTGAAAGCGGCTTTTGGAATAATCATCGTATGACAAAGTGCACTCCGGACGCCTATGCACAGCCATTATTCATTGCTGACAAAAGTGCATTGAGAATGGTGGTGACTATGTAGGAAAATAAATTCTGGAACAGAACAAAGATCGATTGTTTTAATAGTACTACTCCCATCTTCATAGCTCTTCACTTTTTTGATGAGTTAAAAAAAAAAATAGGAGGCTTTACTTTTGGAACAACCCCCGTGTGTGTGTGTGTGTGTGTGTGTGTGTGTGTGTGTGTGTGTGTGTGTGTGTGTGTATATATGTATATATATATATATATATATATATGTATAAACACCCACCTCCTTAAAAAGGAAGTAATATTAAACAAATTATATAAATAACCACTGCTCTTAGTTCTATTGTTTGCATTCACCCTGGCAAATTAAACTAGCTTCTTCCAAAGGAGTAAATGTCAAAGGAATATGAAATTAACAAGCCATGTCCAGCTGCATGTATATTCCGGTCAGGGGAAATGATGTTAGGTTTTTTCAGGGAGGTATGGATGTCCTTCTACATACAGTGCTTGGTATCCCCAAATGGTCACCCATCTGGCACTGACCAAGCTCAGTGTTATGAAATGAAAAAGAAGAGAGAAAAAAGTTTATCAGCAAAACAAAAGTATAGAAAGTTGTTCACCAAGGCACACAATAGAAAACTAAAATAGAATTGTTAATCAAGGTGTGACAGTGATTTAGACAAAAGGACTTGATAATAGAGGTCAATATATTCAAAGTTAGTTTGCAGACAGTTTTAGGAGTTTCAATGAGTTTGGCAACAGTTTATGGCAGTTAGGGACAGTTTACAGAGGTTTGGGTTTGTGATGGTTGAGGACAGTTTCCAGTTTGATATAATATAATGCAGACCGTGACTTGGATGGAGATGAACTGACATCAACTGACAAAAACGGCTTTGACAGAAAATGTAGATGTTAGTGTTCAAAGGGTTATTTTGTGCGATGGTATCACGTATGCACCCTGATTCCAACCGACATCCACAAAATGTTTTCTTTTTAGTTTTAGTTTTCTTATAATCGTTAACCCGTACATGCTTGTTCAGTAACAGCCAATCTAAGAGACGTTGACAAGGTCAGAAGAGAAGATGAAAGAAATTCACAGTACACAGCATTGGGGTCAGCAGCGGTTGTCAAGTGGAACAGCACATGGTCCCACATTAAGATGAGAATAGAAGTTCGTATAATTTAACTAATCTAATTTATCCTTGTTTAAAAAAATTGCAAAATAAATTGATTATTCATATTAATTGAATTCTTCAAACTACTGTTCTTATCTTGAATGTTATTTTCACAATGTTTCGGTTGATGTAACTTCTGACCTCCTTCAGTCGTATCCTGTCGAACTCAGGGAGTCTTTCTGTCAAATTCAGGAACCTGCAAGGAATTTTGAATAGAGCCTTCTAATTAATCCAAAAGCAAAGCGGCCCTGTCGGTGGGGCATTAGAATACACCGACTGCCTCCCTGCAGAGGGTAAAAGTCCCTCAATGGGGGTCCTGGATATGACCTTAAACTATATCCAGTGGTGAGGCCCCGGCTTGCGGGCTTTGTGGAGTGTGGAGCTACCCTTTAATTACCATTGCTCCCAGGTCCACTCTGACCCGGAGTGGTAGTACCTGTTAGGGTCCCAACTATGGGTTGAATAGAAACCGACTTGAAAACAACAAATATATTCTATTAAAAAATTTTTTCTTCAAAATCTTTGGATTCGGCATTAAATAACCCGAAAAGGGTTGATATGCTGTAAAACAAAAACAACCAACCAACCAAAGGCAAAGCATGCTCTTATTCCGTCAGAAGAACGTAATTGATAAAGTTCTTGATAAAATGTTGTAAAAGTTACACTATATTGGAGGTTAAAGGTTCAATCCTTGATGTGGGTGACACTTAAAAATACAATTGTGAATT
>NC_136512.1:1121145-1216145 GCF_053919585.1 Euprymna scolopes | reverse complement strand
AATTTTCAGTGCCTCTTCAGTGTAGCTAGATTAGGTAATTGTTTTCAGGATAAGATTTGAAACCTGATTGCAATTGTGCATTTTATTTTCTGTTTTTTTTTTGTTTTTTTTTTTGTTTTTTTTATGCAAATGTGATTTTTATAGAGGAAAATCACTACTTATCAAGGCCTGGAGGCCACTCAAGGATAAGGGTTAATGAGTGTACAGTAGTCAATGGGGCAATATCGTAGTAAGTGTTCGTAGTGGAAATTTGGTAAATTTGATTACTTAAGGGGACGGCTCATCAAGACCTTGTTCACATTGGACTTGAAGACGACCATATTGTAGTCAGCTTGAAAGCAGGAAAACGGAAGACAGTTCCGCAGGCGTATAGTTCTAAGAAAAAAACTTTGTTCATAGAATCTATATTTCGGTTTAGGCACACATTATCCTCCTCCCTTTCTGAGTCCATAATTGATTAAGCTCTAGTCGATCACCTTACAGTTGCTAAACTTCTGTCCGACCAACAATATGGATTTAGGCAAGCCCGTTCCACTAGATATCCTAACTGTAATCTCTGAATATATATACCATGCACTGGATAAAGCAGGGGAAAGTAGGGCAGTAACCCTAGATATATCTAAGGCCTTTGACAGGGTATGGCATGATGGTCTTAGGAAAATCAGGTCATATGGTATTACTGGACGAATACTTAACATAATTAAAACTTTCTTAAATAAGAGAAGAATCCAAGTTGTCCTCGATGGCCGTACGTCAAAACAACATTATATAAATGCGGGTGTACCTCAGAGGTCTATCCTTGGACCTTTATTATTCCTGATATTCATAAATGACCTCTCTGTTAAAATTGTCTCTGAGATGGGCATATTTGCTAATGACACCACGCTCTATATCAGGCATGTGGGGGGGGGGGAAACGAGTGAGCACATATCTAAAGAAATGGCAGAAACACTAGAGAATGACCTCCGATCCGTAGTGGAATGAGGACAAAAAATGGATGATCACATTCAATGCTGCCAAGACTAAACTTGTTTCCTTCAATAATTATAAGAAACCTTCTAAACCACCAATATCTACGGCTAACGATAAATTACCTGAAAGTACTTCATTCAAACTCCTCAGCTTAACGTTCACAGGGAGCATGAGTTGGAACAGATATATTGAGGGCATTGCTACGGCTGCTGCAAAGAAGGTAGCTTCTCTCTATCATGCTAGAAAATTACGCCTGAAAGTATCCTGTACCTCTATAAGGCCACCATTCGCCCATGTATGGAGTATTGTTGTCAGATTTGCGCTGGTGCATCTGCTACTAGTCTCTCACTCCTGGGCAAGGTTCAAAAGAGTCGCCAACCTGATAGGTCCCAAATTATCAGCCAGGCTTCAGCTTCCGTCCCATCAACAAAATGTTGCATCCCTTTGTCTGTTTCACAAGTATTTTAATGGTTCTATCATTATTTTCATGGCAAGTGCTCACTGAGCTTCAATCTATAGTTCTTCTTTTTATAGTAAAACATTCACAGCAAACACTCGTCAAGCTACAACTACTCTCAACAATTCCCTTATTCTCTATGTGTGCCTAAATCTAAATGAAAATTCATGAGCAAAGTTTCTTTTCTAAAGTTGTCTATCTGTAGAACACAATACTATGAGGTTGCTTCCCAGCTGATTATAACAGTCGTTTTCAAATCCAATGCAAACAAGTTCTTGTTGAGTTATTCTTTTAAATAATCAATTGCTACTCGATTTCCACCATTACTGATCATAATAGTGTTCACTTATTAACTTTATCCTTGAGTGGTTTCTGAGCCTTGATAAGCGGTGACTCCCTTGTAAAAAAAAAAAAGTCACATCTTTTTTATCAAGTTCGGTCCACAGAAAATTTTTCATTTAGGGATGTTGGCAACCTTCATGTGGTCCCTGCTATAAGTATCCGGTGTCTTTCTAGAAAAAATTCTAACTAGAAAGATACCAGGAAAACGAATGCCAACAATAGGATTCATACAAAATAAATGAATGATGCTCTCTGCTTTATAACTTCCTTCACAGAATGGTGACAGTAGTTAAGTGGTTAGTGAGAGGTTAACTCAATAACCCTTATCCTCAAGTGGTCTCTGGGCCTTCATAAGTGATGACCCCACTCTGCTATCCTTATTAAAAAAAAAAAACACAAAAATCCACATCTTCCTACCACCACCAAGAGTGACTTTTGTTTGACCAGGTTTTGTAACAGAATAGCTAGAACTGTTCTATAACACTCTTTAACCCTTATCCTCGAGTGGCCTCTGAGTCTTGATAAGCGATGAACCCCCCCCCCTCCCTCCCTCCTCTAAAAATCATATCCTTTTTGTTACCACTGAGAATTCCGTTTTTTATTTTTTGGTTTTGTCTGTCCAGCACAACTGTTCAGTTTTTGTAGTTGCGTATCTGTAAAATTCTATGACAAAACATACAAAGCGTAATTGCTCTCAGGCGTCTGATGGCTAATATTGGAATATTAATGGCGGAATGAATTCTTGGCATCTTCTGACCTTTTCTGAAGACAAAGAATTTGTCAGTCGCAGATTTTGGTTTGCCAAATAATGTCTTCGAGCACTTTGGTTTTTGGTACGTTAATGATGATGATGATGTTTGTGAAGAAAAGGATGAAAGAAAGGAAAAAAGGAATCTAAAGAGTGAGAGAAGAGGGGGAGAGAAAGAAGAGAGTGTAAAAGGTGGTAGTAATAGTACAAGATGAAAAGAAAAAACTGAATAAAAAGTCAAATCTAAGAAAAAGATGAAGAAAATAGAAAAAAAAAAAAAGAAAAGTGTGAAGTGAGAGGAGGGAAAGAAGGGGAGGAAAAACACAATCTTAGAGAATAGGAATGAAAAGCGAGTAGCCTTGGAGCAATTAAGTTCTTAATATGTTATTGATGATGATGATAATGGCGATATTGATGATGATATTGTTGATGATGATGATGATAATGCCTGTAAAGCAAAAGGTATTTCGACTGGTGAATGTCTCATTACAGAAATACAAGTTAACAACTCATGTCTTTCAATCGTAGGTGTGTCCTTTTTCGTCCTGAGATCATGGATCACTGTCCTCTTAAGGAGAAATCGACACTAAAACTTCATAGCCTTTTTTTTTTATCAAATCTTTTTTGAAAAGAACAAGTCTATACGTGGAAATAAAACAGTCAGCAGGAAGAGAGTTCCACAACCCCGCAATTCTTGGAAAGAAGTTACTGGAATATGAAACTGCATTACAATGAGGTATGAAAATAGCAATTGATGAAGACCATTAGATCATTGAGTCAAACGAGCTGGAACAAAAGAAGCAGGAAATAGACCAGACAATTCTGAAGATCACATGCTGTAATAACATTTATCAAAAAGACTGAGACTAGCAACATCACGTCTGTGAGAGAGACGTTGTCGTGAAAAAAGAGTGGAGCTAACCAAATTACAGATGCCTTTCTGCACCTGATCAAGAACTTTCAAATGGGATAATAAAGGTTATTTTTTATGTCAACTTTTAAAATATATTTAAAAAATAAAGACTAGTTTTTTTATGTAGAGTTTTCAAATTACTCTTAAATTACGTAATCAGAAGAGACTTTCGTACTTGTGCATCTCTGTTACCGTGCTGGAATAATAACGTTATTATTTAGAAACGCATTCTTAACATGAATAGGGGAGGATGTTTTGTAACTATTCTGTACTTTCACCTAACAATTTAATAAACAAAAAATCGTAAAAATAGAATTTAACTTGAAAATAATATTTAAAAGGAGCGCATTAACTTAACATCGGTATACACCGGTAAGATTTCTTTTAAACAGAAAGTAGAAATTACAAGGAAACAGTTTTATTTAACATGAAAAAGCTTGAACATTAGATGTTATTTTAGACTTAAGCGTTACAGACCAAAGAAAATGCTATTTCAAATCTAAATCCAACAGAATATGTTTTTGTTTTCCAAATTAAGTGAAAGATAACAAGGAAGGTGCCATTTTAAACTTAAGTGTGATAGACCACCGAATATGTGATTAGACATATGATTTTTTTTTTACTTCCGTTTCTGTTTAGCGGAAGTCATGCCGGTGCAACCAAGGAAAATTCCTTTTTGATTAATATTTATATAATGGTTTTCAGTTCGCTTATAATTGAAAATTTAACAACGTTAATTAATACTTTTCTCCAAAATTTTGCTAAAATAAAATACTAACAAGATTTTGTTTTTTTATCAAAATCCGTTTTCGGGTAACAATAAATAGAATTGTGGGTGGGTGGGGTGACGGTGATCAAATGGTTAACGACACTGATTGACAACCTGGGTGTTCCAAGTTCGAATCCAGTTTGTTCCACAAAAATTACTTTCACTTAGGATGTTGGCAACCTTCACGTGGTCCCTTCTGTAAGTACCCGATGTCTTTTTAAAAAGAATTCTGACTAGGAAAATATCGGGGAAACCACTGCCAACACTAGAATTTTCAGATTCATATGATGATGATGATGATGATGATGAATTAATGGAAATAAAAAGGGGGGAAACGGAGATAATAAAAACTAAATCAGGAAAGTAAATTAAGTCCAATTTTTTTAAGAAAAAAAGGCAGTTGCTTTTATTTCTCAAAGCAAAAGTTAACCATGAATAACAAGCACGAAAATAAATATACAAAAAATACGTTGATAAAAGGGAGTCTTCGCTAATTAAGAGATAATTCTAGGATTAGTTATCACCCTGAAGGATGCTACCACAATAGAGAAAACAATGACTAAAAAAAGCAATTTCTGCTTATTTAAAATAAGACTGGAAAGAAAAACGTTTTAAAAAATGCCCTTTCAAAGTCTTTTTAAAGTCTTTTCTTTCAGCCATTTTTTTTCTCCAATATTTCTTCCTGTCAATTCTTCGTTTTCTTTTAAATTCTTCTAAAATCAATACGTTCAGAAAGTACAAATTATTGGGCTTTTTTGCCCAAAAGGTGCTATAAAAAAAAACCTCTGCTTTTTATAAATTGTCCTTTTCCTCGAAAAGGAAGTTCTATTGAAACCGCTTCAGGTTTAAATTATGTTCTCAGACTCTTTTTTCGTCTGATTAATTGATCAAAACTGGTTGAATAAGGGAGGGAATCTCTTTTCCCTCAATTCTCTTCAAAAGGAAAGTTTTTTTTTTCCAAAAGGAACGTAATAGCCGAAAATCTGCTTGCTTTTCTTTCTTGTCTAGGCGGTGAACAACTTTAACGTTCGTAATTTCTACGGATGGATTCTTAAAATAAAAAATTTAAAAAAAAAAAAAAGTGCCTTTTCTCTAAAGATAATCTTCCGGGACTGATTAATGTCTATATTTCCTTAGAGTCACAAAACACAACCCATTTCTTTAGTGATAATTCTGAAACTGATTAAAATAGATGAGAAAGACCCCCCCTCCCTACTCAGTTATTCACCTTTGGGTGAATATTAGACCTTTTGTCATGCAAATAGGAGACAACAGGCATGATTCACATCTGAAACTTAACGGGCAATGAGTGCAGACCTCTCACCATCGTCCGGCACTGCTTAACGGCTAGAAAACGACTGAAAAAAATACAACTCAAAATACTTTATGTAATAAAGCCCGGTATTAAACATAATATTAAATTCCTTTACAGAAATAAAGTAAAAAAAAGCAGGAAAGACACTGAGACATACACTCGTGAGCAAAAAAAAAAAAAAAAAAAAAAATTGGCCAAACAAATTTTATACATTTTATTGCACTAAAAGCTATATTGAACAAAGGACAATTGAACAAGGAAACTAATAACACAGAACAAGACATTTATTTTAATAAATGCTTAGGATGGAATCGCATTCCCTTTTGATTTATTTAAAAGATCAATCCTTTTAGACATGCTCTCAACCAAAGTGGAACACTGTGAAGAGGAGATGCTATTCCATTCGCTTTGTACAGCTTCCCATAGTTTGCCATCGTTTAAAAAAGTTCTTCCAGCCAATGCACGAGATATTATGAACCAAATATTCTCGATTGGGTTTGAATCGGGGCTTTGACCTGGCTAAAATATCACATCAATTGAATTATCAGAAAACCATTTTTCTGTGACTTTAGCAGTGTGTGCAGGGGCATTATCCTGTTGAAAAATAATGTTCTGAGATATTCCCAGCTTCTGAATACTTAGTAACACTCCTGTTTCTAATATTCGAATGTATTCCTTTGCATTGATTGACTTCTCACATCTAATAAGTTCCCCAACTCCTGCTGCAGTAAAAGTTCCCCGTACCATTATCCCTCCATTCCCGTGTTTAACTGTTGTTTTTATGCAACTTCGTAAAGATCTTTCTCCAGTTCTTTGATCGCACCATCCGGGAGCATTGGGAACATCACTAATAAGTCAAAATCTCGATTCATTTAACCAGAAAACATTCCTGAACCAATCTGTATTTTTCTTGCCATAACATGAGAAAAATGTCTTTCTATCATTGATGTTCTTCTTAGATAAAAGTGGCTTCTTGGCACGCCTTTTAGGGGAAATCCTATTTCTTTCATTCGTCTAGATATTGTATATCAAGAAAGAGAATTTCCAGCCCCTGTTTGGAATTTTTGCTATGGTCAACATAAGTTTTCTTTCGATCCTTCAAAACAGTTAATTTAAGCCTGTGATCGTCTTTCAAAGTAGATGCTCTAGAGCGACCAGATCTAGATTTCTCTTTTATCATGTTCAACTTCAAATCTTTGACAAATTTGCTTCACTACAGAAAGAGACGTTTTCACATTTTCTTTTCTTAAAATATCAAAAATCTGCTTGTAAGTCATTTTGGACTGCCTTAATCTTGCAATTCGGTTTTTTATATCCTCGCCAAGATATGGTCTTATCATTTTTAGGATTAATTTTTTCACTTATTATTAAATGCTATAATAATAATGATCTGCAAAATAGAAATTTTCGGTTAAAATTAACAAAAATTCATCGAAAAATATTGAAAAATCGATTTATTCCTTCTTTCACTCTTGGCCCAATTTTTTTTTTTTTTTTTTTTGCTCATGAGTGTATGCAGGCGAGTATTATGTGTTTTTTTAAACCGTTTACTTCTCGTAAGTAAAAAAACAATACTTGAGTTGAGATCGAAACTAAAACCTAAAGACAATGAGTCAAGTACAATAACCATTAGGACAACTTGACATGATCTTTAGAAATTGTTTTCAAACCTACGTATTCTTAATATAAGGAAACTGTAATGTGAATGATTCACGCATGCACAGTCGTGAAACAGACAAAAAAATTTCTGATTTCAATATCGATTCTGACACTCCCAAAAGTTCAGATTTATCAGATTCCTGATTCTGATTAATCGTCCCAACACTAATAAATATATATATCTATAATATAAAGCTGAATGTGTGTGTGTGTGTGCGCGCGCGCGTGTGTGCGTGTGTGTGTGTGTGTGTGTATGTCTGGTCACGAATAGGCTCCTATATGGTTGACTATTTTAAAAAACTTGTCCACAAAGTATGGAAATAAAAAATTAAAAAATTAAAAAAAAAACGTTTACAAGTGTTTTTGATATAGATGTACATAAGAATACTTTGATAAGTACGTTTTAACTTAAATAGGGATGGTATAATAAAATTGTGAGGTCTGCGTTCGCGCCTGGCCTCCATAGAATGGAAATAGGCACAAACTTTAATGAAGACTTTTCATATCTATCTGCGTAAGTATTCTTTGATAATTATGTTTCAGTTTGAAGAAATATGGTATAATAAAATTATGGGGTGTTCGTTCGCACCTGACCTCCATAGAATGGAAATATGTCACAAAGTTTAACAAGGTTTTTTAATATAGATCCAAAGAATATTGCGATAAGTGTTTCAGTGGTAACAGGTATGGTATAATAAATTATGGGGCTTATCTATTTTATTTTTACTTTCATCATATTTTGCTTTGGTTTTGATATCCCCAGATTCGAAGCTCTTTACAACCCTTCCTTTTCATAACCTATTATACTTTCATAAATCAGAGTCCATTTTCTGTAGGCTGTTTTTGAACCCAGTCAATGACGGGTACTTTTGCTAGTATATATATACATACATATATATATATATATATATATATATATATATATATATATATATATATTAGAGAAAGGTAGTTTGCTTGAAGCATTGTTGGTAAATAGATATGGAAGAGTATAAGAAGGCTACAGCAAAGCATTGCTATAGCCTTCTTATAATCTTACATATTTGTCTATATATCTTTCTCGCTCTCTCTCTCACATATATATATATATATATATATATATATATATATATATATATATGTATATATATATATATATAGTTAGTTAGTTATAAAATTTATATGGCGAATAAGCTACAGTGAACATTCCACGTTTCATCCAGGCTTATGCGCATAAGCCTGAAGAGTCCTAGAGTGGATGAAACGTGGAATATTCAGTGTAACTTAATCGCTATATATATTTTATAACTAACTAACTAGCTCTACATACGTATTGAGCACTTTGAAGTAAATACTAAAAGTTCATGCATAAATTTATATTTTCGTATATTAATTTTATGTGAGTAAATAAAGTAGTTATATATATATATATATATATATATATATATACATATATATATATATAAGAAAATTGTCTTAAATCTGAGGAGAATAAAAGATTGAATAAGATGAAGAAAGGAAAGATTGTGATGCTAAGCATCGTTGAAGGTTACCATAGAAAACATTTTACGAACTAGGTGAGATTTATTGTTATTTGAATTCAAAGAACAATAAAGACGTGAAAAAATGAGGAAGAATTTGAAAACAATGAAGAAGACAAAAAAAAATGAACTTAAAGATGATGAAGAAAAAGACGAAAAAAATTCAAAAAGAAGAACTATGAGATTAATTAGGAGAAAAGGAAAAAGAATGACTAATAGAGGATGTTCATCTAAGAACGCTGAAAGGTTGCAGGAGAAAAGATTGCAGAAACCAGAATTTCTGAGATTGTGACTTTTGAATCAAAAATATCTTCCAAAAATTATCGCGTTTGAGAGAAGACAAAGAAAAAATAAAGGAAAAAATATATAATTTGGTTTACGGCATATCAACCCTTTTCCAGTTATTTAATGTCGAATCTAGTAATTTTTGCAAATTTTTTTATGCTTCAATACTTTCAAATATTTATGGGGTTTAGCTTAATTGTTTTGTAGAAGAAAAATTGTTGCTTTTTTTTGTTTTTGATTTTGTAGAACATTTTTTTTTTTTTTTTTTTAATTACATTTTCACCCCAAACAAGGAACATTGCCACTTTGGTGTAGGGGGCTACTATCAGGGGAAACATCTACTGGGGTACTATGTAGGGATTTGGGCAGCGAGATGTTGGTTCACGTTGCACTTGAACTTATGCATGTCAGTACAGTTGGGGAAGCAGTGACCTGGAATGGAATTCCAAAGTCTAGCAGTTCGGGGGAAGAAATTACTGGAGTAGAAAGATCTTTTACATCTAGGGATCTCTACAGTGTGGGGGTGGGATTTTGCAGCTTGTCGGGTCTGTCGAGGGTGTTCACGTCGTGGGGGCACAAGTGCTTGCAGTTCATTAGAGCATTCACCATTATAATACTTGTAGAACAGGCAGAGGGATGCAACGTTTCGACGATGGGACAGAGGCTGAAGCTTAGATGCCAGTTTAGGGCCTATCAGATTTGCGACTCTCTTTTGAACCCTGTCAAGGAGCGAGAGACTAGTAGCCGATGCACCAGCCCAAATATGACAGCAATACTCCATACATGGGCGAATAGTGGCCTTGTAGAGGTACAGGATACTTTCGGGTGTTAGAAGTTTACTAGCACAGTAGAGAGAGCCCACCTTCCTCGCAGCGGCCCTGGCAATGCTCTCGATGTAATTGTTCCAGCTCATGTTTCCTGTGAACGTTAGGCCAAGGAGCTTGAGAGACGTACTCTCAGATAAAGAGTCGTTGGCCATTGCTATAGGTGGTAGAGAAGGTTTCTTGTAATTATTGAATGAAACCAGTTTTGTCTTGGCGGCATTGAACGTGACCATCCATTTTTGTCCCCATTCCACTACAGATTGGAGGTCATCCTCTAGTGTTTCTGCCATTACATTAGATATATGTTCATTTGTTTTCCTGTCATGCCTGCTATAGAGTGTGGTGTCATCAGCATATATACCCATCTCAGAGGCAATTTTGTCGGGGAGGTCATTTATGAATATCAGGAACAGCAGAGGTCCAAGGATAGATCCTTGGGGCACTCCCGCATTTATATCATATTGTTTAGATGTACGACCATCGAGGACAACCTGGATTTTTCTCTTATCTAAGAAGGATTTAATTATGTTAAGTATTCTACCAGTGATACCGTATGATCTAATCTTCCTGAGGAGACCCTCATGCCATACCCTGTCAAAAGCCTTGGATATATCTAGAGCTACCGCTCTGCCCTCTCCCGCTTTGTCCAATGAATGGTATATGCGTTCAGAGATTACAGTGAGGATGTCTGCCGTGGAACGGGCTTGTCTAAATCCATATTGTTGATCGGTCAGAAGTTTAGCATCTGTAAGGTGCTGGACTAGAGCATGGTTAATTAAGGTCTCAAATATTTTGGCAAAAAGTGGGAGGAGGCTAATAGGGCGATAATTTAATGGGTCAGTTCTTTCGCCAGAATTCTTGAATACTGGTACCACAGAAGCAGTTTTCCAACAGCCCAGAAAGCAAGATTCATTAAGGCATTTGTTGTAGAGTTTGGAGAGAACTGGAGCTACTTCGGCTGAGCACTTTTTTAATAGCACAGCTGGGATAAGGTCGGGTCCACATGCTTTTGAAGTGTCAAGGTTTTTTATGATAGCATGCATCTGAGCAGGGGTGATTATTAGATCGTCAAGCGTGGCGTCTGTTCGCATAGGAAATTGAGGTAAGGAGTGGTTTAGAGGGTCCAGTGTGGAGTTTGAGGCAAACCAACTGGCAAGCATGTTAGCCTTCTCGGTTGCCGAGCAAAGAACCTCGTGATTGTTGGTTAGTGGGGGAATTGTTGATTGCCCATTATTTACTACACTGTTGTAGATTTTCCAGAAGTCACGGGTTTCTAGTTTTTGTGCTTCGATGCGTTTTTTAGTGGTTTCTGTAAATTCCCTGAGTTTTGCAAAAGGAAAATAAAAAATGTTTGGTGCAAAAAAAAAAAAAATCAGGAAGCCGATATTTTCAGACAAGAAAAAAGGCAGCAAAAAAGAAAAGTAGAAGAGACAAAAAAGAAAAGAAAAACGAAAAAAAAAAGTTTAAGAGGAGAAGGATGGATGAAAAAAAAATGAAAGATAAAAGATGAAAGTCGAAGAAAGAAAAAGAAAGAAAAAGAAGCAATAAAAATGAGAGAAGGTGAAGGAAAAAGAAAGAGGAGGAAAAAATAAACGGGGTAGGGGGGAAGATGAGGATAGATGAAACAGAACAAGTCAGCAGTTTGCTATTTTTGTTTTACGGCATATCAACATTTATATGCGTTACTTAATGCCAGACTATAGAAACTATTACAAAAGGTAATGCTGTTTAACCAATGACATTATCCGCCAATCATCCTGAATGCACTTTTGTACATCGAGAACTATCCGTACACTTCACTCCAAAAACTATTGATTATAAAGAAATATGCAACAATATTTGCACTAATTAGCATATTTATAAAGTTGGGCAATTTTCTTACGCTAATCATCATCATCATCATCATCATCATCATCATCATCACCATATCGTAATCGTCATCATCATCCTTGACTTCGTCGTCATCATGATCATAGTTAAGATCATAATCATCGTCAACATATAAAGTTCGACAATTTTCTTTTAATAACTGTGAGATTAAAATACCAAATTCTTTATCATCATCATCATCATCATCATCATCATCATCATGATCATCATCATTGTCAACATCGTCATCATCATCATTGCTATTGATATCCTCCTCCTCATATACTGCTTCAAGAACAGTAACTAGACCACAATAAGTGTTAGATGCATAGATTATAACCAAAACAACAGCAATTCTTCCCCTTTGCCAGAAACATTGCTTATGGAATGTGAGGACAAAAGGACAACATAAGGGAAACAGAATACAAGGATGTTGAAAGTAAACCCAAGCTTCACTTTCTACTTTATTTGTCATCATAATTTTTCATAAATTTTTATTTGACCAACTTTAATTGGTTTTATGAAGGTCAATGACATCAAGGAATAGTTTATCACTGTTATTAGTTGTTAGAGGTTTTTTTCGAAATGAGTTTGACTTGAAGGCATATAGTTTTAAAATAAGTTGAATTTGGTACATAGAATTTCCGTAAAAAATAATTCATGAAACGATTAAGCTGATAATGATGATAATGATGATGATAATGTACAGATCGCGAATTTCATGCCTATTTGACTCGAGATCACAATAGACACGAAAATCAGGATCTATCAGTCACTTGTTCAGACAATCCTTCTCTGTGTCTGCAAGATGTGACCAATGAGAGTTGCAAATCTCAAAAGGCTAGACGTGTTTGATTTACATGGTCTCCGCCAAGTTCTGCAGACCCGCTAGCACCATTCTGTCTCCAGTACCCATCTACATCAACCAATCTCTTTTCAACAGAGGACCTCACTGGTTTGGTCACACTGCGTACCACAACTCAGAAGAGTTCAGCTCCAGAACCACTCCAAGGTTGGCAAGGACGCCTAGGAGGCCAGCTGAGCGTGTAGATACACAGTATCAAAACCGATGTCGAAACTAGCTTTAGGCCACAGATCTACAGTGTTCATTACTGGTCCAGGGACTGGTTAGCCTTTATTATCGTACCTGCTACAGACCATCGTGTGTGGTCTCTGTTCATCCAGGACGCTGTGTGTTCTTACGGGAGGAGCTGGCTTAACCCATCTTTTTTTTTTTTTTTTTACATGGTAGTCACCACTTATCAAGGCCCAGAAGCCACTCAAGGATAAGAGTTATTGCATGAATAGTAATCAATGGGATAATATCGTAGTAATTGTTAGTAATGGAGATTTGATAAAGGTTCTTACTTAAGGGGGCGGGTTATCAGGAATTTTTATGTTGGACTTGAAAACATCCAAGTTGTAGTCAGGTGGGAAACAGGCAAACGGAAGAGAGTTCCATAGGCGTGCACTTCTAAGAAAGAAGCTTTGTTCATGGAATCTACATTTAGGTTTAGGCACAGATATAGAGTGGGGAAAATTATTGACAGGGGTTTCAGCTACACCAGTGTTTTTCGTGAAAGATTGGCAAGGAGGGACCAGAGATTGGAGCTTAGATGAGCACTTGCCATGGAAATAACGATAAAACAAAGACAGGCTCATAACGTCTCTTCTGTAGGAGAGAGGTTGCAGAGAAGAGAAAAGGGTATTCCCCCCACTCAGCTATGAAGTCTATTTTGTACTCTGTCAAGGCAGGATGGGCTGTTTTTAGCAGCTCCTGCCCAGATGTGGCAGCAGTATTCCATCCTTGGACGTACTTGGCTTTTATATAGATAGAGAATTGCATCAGAAGTAAGATATCTACTGGAGCGATAGAAGGATCCCACCATCTTTCCAGCGACCTTGGCAACAGACTTGATGAATGTGTTCCATTTCAGATCAGGAGTAAAGGTCAAACCCAGAAGCTTGTCAAAACATGGAGCCTCCCTAAGACAAGAGCCATCCATTTCAATTGATGACAGATGGGGATCAGAGCGTTTATGAAGTAAAGATAGGAGCTTGGTTTAGATGCATTAAAAGTAACCAGCTACCTGTTCCCCCATTGTACCACACGCTCAAGATAAGAGGAGAGGGAATCAGAGAGAACTTTGTCATTTACGGCCTTTGATGTGTTGCCATTGATGGTAGTGTCATCAGCATAGATGTTGACAAATGATTTAAGTATGTGTTTTGGGAGATCATTGATGTAGATCAGGAAGAGAGTTGGGCCCAGGATGGACCCCTGAGGGACTCTAGCATTAATACTGTGGGCCTCTGATTTCTGCCCATCAACCACTACTCTTATAAGCCTATCAGAGAGAAATATATAGGGTATTCAGACACGTGGTAACCTTTTTAATCGGTTTTCATCCGGAAATGGGGGTTGCTAAGGGATCAACATTGAAAAATTGTTACGTGCGAGTGATTGGATTTTTATCTGTTTGCTAACTGTTTCATGAATGCACATGCGTGAATCGTTCACATGACAGATTACTTATGTTGAGAATAAGTAAGTTTGAAAACACTATTTAAAGATCGTGTTTAGCTGGCCTAATGATTATCGTACTTGAGTCACTGTCTTTAAGTTTTGGTTTCGATCTCAGCTCGAGTATTATTTTTTTATTTTTACTTACAAGAAGTGAACTGTTTAAAAAAATATAATACTTGCATGCATGTATCTCAGTTTCTTTCTTTTTTTTTACTTCATTTTTTTAAAAGGAATTCAACGTCATGTTTGATATTTATAATGCTTTTGTTTATAATAAATAGGAATTCTGCATTTATTAAAATATAATATTTATGCGTATTTTACGACTGGGTCACGTCGGGCACCCTGCTAGTATATCTATAAAAGTAAGAATGTCTGTGAGTGTGTGTGAGAGAGAGAGAGAGAGAGAGAGAGAGAGAGAGAGAGAGAGAGAGAGGATACTTCTCAACCTATATACTCAACGAATTTTTGATCTACAGGCTTGAACTTTGATATATAGAGTATTCAGACATGTGGAAAAGATTCTAATCGGTTTTCATCTGGGAAAAAGCGCTAGTAAGGGGGTCAAAATTGAAAAAAAATTGATACTGGGGTGGGGGGAGTCGTCGAATTTTTATCTGTTTTTCAACTGCTTCATGGGATTTGAAAACACTATTTAAAGATCATATCAAGCTAGTCTAATGGTTATCGTACTTGAATCTCTGTTTTGGTTTCGATCTCAGCTGCAGTATTGTTTTTTTTTTTTTACTTACAAGAAGTGAACTGTTTAGAAAAAAACATAATATGCACATGAATATGTCTCAGTTTTTTTGTTTTTAATTTACATAGGAATCACCACTTATCAAGGCGCAGAGACCACTCGAGGATAAGGGTTAAGAGTGTACAGTAATCAATTGAACAATAATAGTAATCGTTAGTAATGGAAATTCGGTAAATTTGTTAACTTAAGTGGAACGACTCATCAAGAACTTGTTTACGTTGGACTTGAAGACAATCAGATTGTAATCAGCTAGAATTGCAGGAAAACAGAAGACAGTTCTATAGGCGCGCACTTCTAAAAAAGAAGCTTTGTTTATGGAATCTATGTTTAGGTTTAGGCACAGATAAAGAGTGGGGAGAATTATTGATAGTGTTTTTAGCTAGACGAGTGTTTCTTGTGAAAGTTTGGCGAGGGGGGGGGCCATAGATTGAAGCTCAATCGAGCACTTGCCATGAAAATAACGATAAAGCAAAGACAAACTTGCAACATCTCTTCTGTGGGATAGTTTTACTTTATTCTTTTAAAGAATTTGACGTTACGTTTAATACTAGGTAATGCCGACTACATCTTCTAGTATATACATGAATGTAACTTTCGATAGATTTATGATTTGTAAGGTAATTGATAGAAGCTACTCAACTAAGGTCTTTTCAGCTAATTAAATTAAATTGTCACAGAACGTTTTCTGATTTGAAGATGTTATTAATTAGATTTCAGAAAACAATAGGGAGATTTTCTTTCTCAAGATCAACTTTATGATTTCAGTATCAAGAAAAATAATGGCGGTTAACTCGTCATAACCTTAACGATTTCTATTAATTACAATTAGTTCACATCAAAGCTGCTATTGTAAATATATAGGCCGGTCATTGGCGTGTGGCTGATCCACATGTTACATTAAATGTCCTGAAAACGGTGCGCGTATGAAGATCTGTCGATTAGACGTCTTTTTGTCTGGGTGAAGAGAAAAGCACACCTGAGATGTTGAGTCTAGTAGTCTTCTCCCAGGAAGACGTCTTGTTCCTTGGAGGTTCTACATGGTTGGACTCTTCCTCTCCAGGCCTGTTTCGTTGGACTTAAGGCAGACATTCAAATCAGGCATAAACAACACACGACACAATTATAATATATAAGATCTTAACTATTTTATTTTATAAAATTTATACAATATATATTACAATATTAACATACAGATCATACAATTAACTTAACACAATTGGCTCCTTAAAACTAACTTTAACTAGAGTTGAGGGAAGGGGTTACCCCCCTCCTCTCATTTACGGAGAGACAAAAAGTATACTCTTACCCCATGCTGTCCAGACAAAAAAGAGATTGAGAAAGGGAAGGGAATTGTGGGATTGCATTCTGGTTGCTTATTTCTGGGTATCTCTCTGCTTACGGCCAAATCACCTCCTGACCATGCTGGGGGGGGGGTTAACAACCACCACAACCGGGTCACTAAGATATATAGTGCAACACTATAGCCTTTGTCATTAAATACATAGAAGGAATAAAAACAAAAGAGATGTCCATTCAAATAATGCGTTAAGCGTTGTTGCATATAACGGACCCTACGTCAATAGCGATTAAACTGTTATGTTTTTACTAATGAGAGATCAATTATTGGCAACCGTATGTCTAGTGTAGCAGTGGAGTTACATAGCCTGCACAGAGTGATGTGGGAGGATAACTGTTGCCCATGTAACAGTCCACCCCTTCACAAAGCCAGAGGGTCCAAGGGAAGGACAGAGTCCATACAGCTTGGCTTTAACTACGCTGCAGGTGTTGCCGGTGATGACAATATAAAGTCAGGCCACCTTAGGGACTCTCCGGATTTTCTGTTGAGGGTTTACTCCCTTAGTCTTTCCCCTGATGGGGTAATCCTACAAGGAAACGGAGGTTTTAAATCAGATTTTCCTTCTCCTAGGTGAAGTACCAATCAAAGTTGACAAGCCTCACCTGTCCGAAGTGACTGGTTTTAAGGCGCCAGTAGACTACATTTGCCCCTTCTACCAGTTAATATAAAGAGTTTTGCCGGAATTAATAGCTAAACCACACAAGAAGGCCAGAAGCAGGACTTGGTTGTCAGCGATTATTTGAGACGCACGTCATGAAAGCATTTTTTAGGGGGAGGGGGCTTATCCCCACTACCACCCTCGATTGTGACAACCTTTGAAACCTAAGCGAAGCGATCAATCAACGCAGTGGAATACAAGGCTTTTATGCATATGCACGCGCGCTTTTTTTACACGATCTTTTCTTTCTCTGCAGCGTCGCTCCTTTTCATCTTCGCCGTGTGTAATCAGTTCTGTGTTACAGATCTTTGGTTATCCTGACATGTACTAATATGACCCTTACAAAAATTCGCACTAGCTAACTTAATCGCTGCTTACTAGCATAGGGTCTCTAATATGTAACATTTTTTAAAAGATAAATAAACTTGCATAAATGTCTTCGATAAGTATCGATAATCGATAATCGAAAAAATCCGATGAAAGAAGAAATCGACGATTTTGACCAAAGTTAACACTTTATACACTTTAACACTACAGGTGCGTTTAAGAAATTTCATTTCCACAAAGACTGAAAAGCCCAACATATAAAATCAACAGTAGGTTCTTTGACATGACAGAGACGTGTTCGAAATGAATATTTCTGTTTAGAGCAGAATTAAACCATGATACTTGACTTTTCATTTTAAACTTAAATTAAAGCCATTATCACCGCACAAGCAATAAGGCCAGGCATATAAAATCAATAATACGTTCTTTGATATCACACAGGCGCGTTCGAAATGAATGTTTGTTTAGAGCACAATTGAACCATGATACTTGACTTTTGCATTTTAAACTTTAATAAAAGCAGTTATATATAAAAATAATTTTATAAAATCAACAGTAAGTTCTCTACAGTGCAATGTAGACTACAATGTATTGTGGACTAAGTCATTGAGGAGAGGTATTTGAAGTTTTCTTTACAGTGCATCGCGATGCGTCACCAACGAGAACAGGCAATCAATCGATTTGATTGAAAAATTAGTGATTTCACTGATTTTGATGACAAAAAAATATGAGAGTGTGAAATCATGGAATTGTCGGATCACCCTGCCAATCCAATTTATATGAATTTATGCAAACGTTTTTGTATCTTATTTTTTGAAAAGTTGGTTTCAAGTTGCGAACTTTGTGAACCAAGAGCTAGCTTTGTTTACTGTCAACAGAAGCGTCCAAAGATAGTATTGTGTGAGTATCCATCTAATTAGCATACGTGGAGTGTCAACCATATAAATATGGTTGGTACTGCAAAGACGAGAGAGACCCAACGAAAGAATCAGAGAGACAACGAGATCGAGTCAGCGACTACCCACCGACACCTTCTCCAGGGACGGTCTCCCTACGACTATAGCAATGAACTCTATGTAAATATTGTATATATTTTCTTGTTCTCAATATATCTGCTCTACTTTACTTTTGTGTTGTACTTATTTATTTCATGTGTTCAGTCGAGTTTCAACAGAGGGACAAGGCAAAGTGTTGTCTGGCGAGATCAGAAGGTCGGATATAACAGAAACAGGAAAACCAGAAGTGGTCGTTTTGTCTAGTGATCGGCGATCGTCTGTTTAATTAAAACGAATGACATTTATAATGCAGGAAAAAAAACGAGGAAGAAGTTTGCTGAATTTTTCCAAGTTTTATTGGAGAGGATGAATTTAGGAAAGAGATATTTTTAACACACAATCTGACGACTTGAATAATTCTGTCAGAATTTCGAACAGAACCCTGCTCAGGGTAAGTATGATCTCATCTCAATAAGATGTTCAAAACAACTGAAATTTACTTAGTACTTTGTTTGTTACTGATCCTTAAAAAAACACCCGAAGAAGGTCGGAGGTTACATCAACCGAAATATTGTGCGAATAATATCCAAGATGAAAACAGTAGACCAAAGAATTTAAATAATACTAGTAGTGTTACGTTTTCACCTAAAAGCAATCAATAAATCCAATAAAATAATTGTGTGTATAAACATACGTGCAGGTATTTAAACTGGGCCTCTTTTTTATCGTCGCTTCTTCACATCGTATTTTCATGAATGGCCGCCGCATCGTTAATGGTCGACGATCGTCTGTTTAATTAAAATGAATAAACTTCTGACGCAGGAAAGACACAAACAAGACATTTGCTGAGTTTTTCAAGGTTTTATTAGAGAGAATGAACTTAAGTGCGAGAAACTAATGACTAATGCTTTACTTCTTAAACCTACTGTTTCTATCTAACGAAATGAGTGATGCGCAGACGGACAGACATCGGTAAGATAATTTATTATTAGTTATTAGCGAGTTCACTTCACATGCTTCCAACAGAGAGACTGAACTGAAAACCAATTATTCTCCCCCGCTCGAAAACGTTACTCATTAGTCATATTCTCATATCGTTCGTCGCTGTTTTGTTTACAGTTTGACCCGTTGCCCTCGACTCACGTCATCTGTAATTTGTCAAAATAAAACTGGAAAGAAAGTAATAAAAATTCGGGTCGGCATTTCTTTCTTTTTTAACGTATGTTGTTCATTACCGTTTTTATTTCTCCCTTCTCGCCATCAGCTTAAAAACCTCTTGCTGCCACCTGTCCATCTCACCTAACGCGTGTTTTTCTTTCTTCCGATCGCACACTGGCCACAGTCAACCCATTTTCGCCTTCACTTTACACGTCCATCTCCTTCAGCGCTGAATTTGTTTCTCTTCGACCACCTGGTCTCCTTTTTTACTTTTTCTTCTGATGCAAGCCCGAAGAACACACTTGCCAATTTGCATACGCATCCAAACGCTGCTTCTGCTGCTAATACGATAACCTGCCATCCATCATTCGACTGCTGCTGATATTTTCATACGTGCTCATATGCGTTTTATTCCATTCCTAACACCCACTAAAAGTGACGCTGGTCCAAATTCATACTAGCTAACTTAATCGCTCCTTATTATTGTAAGATTCCTACTATGTAACACTTTTGACAAAAGTCACGCTGAATACATGATAACAAACAAGACCGCAAAACAGAATTGTTCTTAGAGATGAGTGACATAAAGTTGAGGCAGATGGTAGTGGGTTATAGGCCATAAACAAAACAGAATGACGTCACATGTTCGAGCTGAGAGAAATAAAGGTTTTCATATTTGTTTCTCTGTGGAAGTCATATGAGTTTGACACCACTGATAATGGACTACTTCGTTTGGTCATACGTCAAGAACATCACCAACATGACCTCCCACAACACTAAAGCTAGCCTGACCGCCACCATTCACCGATTATTCGCCAAGCTCCCGCCGGCACTTGCTCCCAGTTCCCGACCAATATCGAGGCGGTAATTAAAGCTGACGGCAGCTACATTGAATAGATATCAGTTCTACTGCATAATCTAGTTACCGGAATTGTTTTTTTCAATAAAAGTTTTAAAATAAAATTGTAGTGTTTTTTTCTTTATAGTGACAATTTTATCGTTCCACCCTGTAATGTGAACAGACATCTCACTGCTCAACTCTCCACAGTCTCTTGTTAGACACGATCCCAAATAGTAGCATCTTACGTCCAAGCAAATGGCAATATGCCTTTTTTATAATGAAAAAGGAGTAAAAGAAGTAAATATACTGCCGGGTAACGCTGAGTCGGGACAGTTAGTAAAACGTAACCCAGACTGCGGCATGGACTAAAAGCCAAGTAATGCTGATAACTTCAAATCATAATAAAACTTGCCAACGGCTCAAAACGATTAAAATGTCTTTGTTTTAAAATGAAAATCTTCAAAGAAAGCTGATCAAATCTAATTAAAGCAAGATTATTAGTTTATTGTTATGACAATCATCACTTCTTTTCTAACTGTCTACTTGAGTTCCCCCCCCGCCCCAATTCTTTTGTGTGGTACGCGACCTCGCATCTGTAAATTAGGCTCTGTCCGTCGAGTTATATCATGCTTGATTCTAAGTTTCGAAATGTTAGGATTAAGGATTGATAATTTGTATGGTTCCGATTATTCAGACTATTGTTCTCATCTTCAGTGTTATTCGCACAACGTTTCGGTCGATGTAACCTACAACCTTCTTCAGGTGCATCTTGTCGGACTCGAAATCTTTTTGCCGAACTCGGTAATCTTTGTCTAATTCGGAAATCTGCGTAGAATTTCGAACAAAACCTTTTATTTAATCCACAGGTGGAACATGCTCGTGTACCGTCGGCCATGCGCAATTGTATTCTTAATATTGCACGCACCGAGGATTAAACCTTCAACCTCCAAAAGAATGTAACTTACAAATAAATTTTATCAAACACTTCATCCCCTGTCACGGGGCTTTGCTTTTTGTTTTTGTCAGCTATACTGCACAATGCCGTATTTCATCAATAAATGCGTAGATTTAATTAACGCATCTTAAAAAATTGAACTGTTCTTGTTTATTGAATTTATACGCTGGAGGGTCGAATAGAGATGCCGTTGATACTAGTCGATGATACGTCCTCGACAATCAGATCGACAGCGACCTTCTTTTTGTCAGGATAAGGTAGTGTTCTGTTTAGTCCTAGGAGGCCCACCTAAACTTCAATTTTTCTCTTTGATAAGGGTTTAGTTTATTGCTAATCGCCCGAGGCGGAGCGCCTACATATACTGTATCATTTTTTGTAATCTTTTACATTTATACTAATTTCAATATAACAGGTAAGTATGTAATGATGTTTTTTTTCTAACCAGAAATGCCTTTGTTTCGAATCCCACTATTCTACACGTGTGTAACGTAGTCGTTATATGTCAACTCTCGGGATCTACACGTTGTATGCACACAGTCGCAAGAGGACAAAGACAATGGAAAAATTCGACTCACATTTTTATTCAGTGAAACAACAGACATTTATTTACAGGTACTTTCTAGAAAAACGTCTTTTCTCTTGTTTAAAAGTTTTCTCGTGCTCCAATGTGCATAACAAGACTCTGCCGTGTCGAACATGTGGTTCTTTCTCTTTGTCCGGCCATATTTAGGACGCGTCTTTTTCTGGTGCTCTCGGCAATATATGTAACACGTCCGTCTATTTTTCCTCTCACATCAAGTGTCCACTTTTTTCTTTCCATTCCATATCGTGGAATACTGTCGGGGCTGTTTATGCATTGCACTGATTTTTCAAAACCTCAGACGATTTTGTGTCTAGCATCCTAAAAAGGAGGTAAATAAAATAATTGAAGTATTTTGAATTGGAGCAAAAGAACAAAAGTTAACTTTGGTCTGAATTGAGCATCCCGCCGTCTTTCTTGTTTTTTTTTTTGTTTTGATTTTTGTGACTTTAAATTCTCTTGTGAGGTAAATTTTCATGAAAAAAAAAATAAAAATAAAAACAAATGACAATTATTACTTTAAATTCTCTTATGAGGTAATTTTTCTGACATTTAATATGAAAAAAAACACAAACAAAACAAATAAAAACAAATAACAGCTATTACTTTAAATTCTCTTGTGACGATGATTTCGTTTCTAAGTAGAAAGGTAAATTTTCTGGCATTTTGGTAAAAGTTATTTGTTTTTATTTGTTTTTATTTGCTTTTATTTGTTTTTATTTGTTTTTATTTGTTTTTTTTCTGTTTCACTCTTTTGTTTTTATTAGTTATGCATGATCTTCGTATTTCGTCATTAAACGTGCAGATTGACTGAACGCATCTTAAAAAATTGAACGATTCTTGTTTATTCAATTTAAATAACGAATAATCGATTCATGCGCGAAGGAGAGGGCAGCTTATTCTAATGGATATTTTCAAAAGGAAAATAAATCAATAATTCTTTTATTGCTTTTTTAAAATTTAGTTTTTTGAATAACATTATTTCTCTTGATTTTATTGGTTTTAACTCTTTTTTTTTAAGTCTTTTTTTTTTTTTTAGTGAGCAATGTACAGGGTGCCCCAAAATTTATTCACACTTAAAAAACACCAGCATTTTGCAGTATGTAGGTGTATGTAAGCGACAACAAACCGAAAAAGTTATCAAAAAACAAATATATAACAAATAAATGTTACCAAAGGCAAGATAAATTATGTTGCGTTGTTGAATGTGTATATAATTCGTATAATATATATACACACTGACAATTCTTTTGTCACTATTCTCAAAATCAACACAGACGAATTTCAAAGTATAAGTTTTATTTACGATTAAGCTTCTTGTTTACTGTGTGTGCGTGTGTGTGTGTGTGTGTGAGAGAGAGAGAGAGAGAAATAAAGAAAGAAAGAAAGAAAGAAAGAGACGTTAGGTGGAAGGGGTTGGTTGGTGTGTGACTCACCGGCGAAGCGGTGTGAAGATGTCAAATTACGCTCGCTGTTGTGTTTGCTTTCTCCTGTTTTCTGTTGTTTATTTTTTTTTTCTTTTATAGTCATAAATCGACATTCCTCGAATAGTAAACATCAAGATATTACATTCTTTTTTTCTATTTTGTATTGCTCAATTCACAACTTCTGACCTTGGGATGTAAACAGTTCTCTGTTTTCGTTTTAATTACAATTCCGGTCATTTTTATGGGACTAAAAATGTAGATCAACTCCATCTGAAATATGCTTTCAAATATGCATCGCCACGTCTTCATATCAAACAATTACTCTTCTATCTATCTGAATAAATGTCAAAAAACATTACGAAAACAGTAGTTGGAATATCAATATAAATCCCCAAAATTAAAAAAAAAAAAATGATCCTGTAGATGTGCTGGATCTATTTTACAAAAAAATCATCCATGATAACGGCCCAACATTTTGAAATAACGGTTTGTCATTCTGAATTAGTAGCACAACTTTTCCACATTAAAACATACAATAAACTCGATAATATAATATATTCTATTTTTACTTTTACCTATTTTCTACTGGATCATTTTTCGTAATTTTTTGAATTCATACTAATTTCAACATGACATGTATGTACGCAATGATATTTTTACCGGAAATGTGATTGCTTCAAATCCACTATTCTGCACACGTGTAACGTAGTCGTTATATGTCAACTCTCGGGACCGACACATTGTATGCAGACAATCGCAAGGAAACAAACATAAGGAAAGAATTCGACTCACTTTTTTCTTTTCAGTGAAACAACATACATTTATTTACAGTTACTTTCTAGAATAACGCCAAAAGTCTTCTTATGCTCTAGTTTACATAACAAGATACTGCCGTATCGACCACAAGCTATCTATCTTTGTCCGGCCATATTTAGAATGCCCCTTTTCATTACGAGTGTAACACGTCTGTCTGTCTCCTCTTACATCAAGGATCCACATTTTCGTCTTTTTATAATCTTTTTCTTTTCTTCCTCGTTGTGACGTCACTTCGTACACGGCTCGGTCATTTAAATAAGCTCCTGCTGCCAAACTTGCGTCCGCGCTTTGTTACACAAGTAAAAATCTTTTAAATAAAAAAAATATTACAAAAGCAGTTGATAAGAGCTTTTGTTATGTTGGGCCTTTTGGCTATGGCCACAGCGTAGTATCTGTGTTATCTTGTGGCGGGAAATGCCAAAGGTTTGAACGATTATTATTACTGATTTGTTAACTGTTATGTAGAAAAAGATATGCAGAGAGAATGTTTGGAAAGAAAGGAACGTTTAGCTAAATATTTATTTTAAAAATCTAACGTAGGAAGTTTTACATAGATTTAAGAATTTTTATGAATAAAATATTAAAAAGATATTCATGGAATTTAGATTTAGAAATTCAATTTTATAAACAATGTAATTGACCTGGTAACAAAGAAAGAGTAGGTTTTTATATAGAGACTAGAGATATAAGTAAGAGTCGGAGGACGGTAGCCGTATACGAGAGGAGGTTGACTTTCTCAGTAGTAGAAGCATTCAACTGAGCCGACTAAGAGACGATGTAAGAACTAAAGGGAGAAAGCGTTGTAATTCCCCGAGGTAAACACCTAAATGTGAAAATGAGAATAAACGAGGAAAGGCAAAAGGAGTCCGGTTGTTATAGTTTCACAGTGAAATGTTTTCTTGCAGTGACCAAGTGACGAAGGGAGCCACAACCTAAGGTTAGTAGTCCGTTATCAAACAGCGATTATGTGCTTATGTTTCATATTTGCTGAACCGTCTCAAACTAATAATTGTTACCGTGTGCATGTTACGTGATCTCTGTTGAATATGTGTAAACACGCACACCAACACCCACAGCGAACATTTATAACCACTAGACGATGCACGAGCATCAGTTTCATACACACGCATATATATATATATATATATATATATATATATATATATATATATATATATATATATATATATATATATATATATATATAGACTAGAGGTGCACGAACGCACTTATAGACAATCGTTATACACAACCCCACAATACTGTAACTTAGCCGTTTCGTCGCAAATGGGCAACAAATAAAACAAATAAATAAATAAAAATCCGGGTCAAATTTTTTTCTTTTAAAAAAAAAACGTTTTTATTACCGTCACTTTCGACGCCGCTTAAAAAAAGTCGGCGCGTTTCTCCTTCTTCCGACCGCACGCCGGTATCAGCCAGCCACTTCGACTTTCTTTCTCCTGCGAGTACGTATTGCATTTTTCTCTTTTTTCGTTCCTTCCGTTTCTCGCGCATACTTCCTAATTTGCATATGCGCGTTTTTCTGCTACTGCTGCTGTCGCAGCTAATCTCTTTGCATGTTGGCCATCCATCGCCGCTGCTGATACTGTCTACGCGCACACACACACTTTCGACTAATACAACATGATGCTTTTGGTTTTAGCAATCAGAATTTGAACTTTCAATATTTTGCTTAATGGAAAGTCAAATGTCAAAAATGTGTCTATTGTATACAATGAATTCGACCGGGTAAAAAAAAAAAAGGCCGCTAAAATTAAAGAATGGAATGAAAAAGTGCGAAAGGACAGAAATAAAGTTAAATGTTTAAAATAATAATAAGAAGAAAAAGATTTTATTTTAGAGAAAATTCCCCGAGGGGAGGTACAAGCTTAGAAATATTTCCGTTGTCGGAAACTAGGAACATCAAAGTAAAAAATAAAAATTAAAAAAATAAACAAAAAATTCATAAAGAAGTTTACAAAATTATTGTTTAAACAAACGAATATAGAAATCCATATAGCTATAAAAGTGAACGTGTCTGTCTGTGTGTCTGTGTACATCTTACACAATAACTCTGCCAATTTTCAGTCTACAGACGCGAAATTGGATATACAGGGTACTGAGATTTGGGAAAACCTTTGTGATCGGTTTTCGGCCAGAAATTTGGCTGTTAAGGAGTCAAAGTTCAACGATTTGACCTTTGAGAACCCTACCAAACTTCTCCGACAATTTTGGGTCTAAACACTTGAAATTTTAGATATAGGTTCCTTGAACATGGATTTAACTTAATAACTTGATTTGAGCCAAAAACAATAAATGTTAAGGGGTCATAATAGGGGTCAAAATTTAAAAAAAATTGACCTCTGCGGTCTCTACGAAATTACTCAGATAATTTCTGGTCTAAACATTTGAAATTTTACATAAAGGGTATTCAGAAATAGGGCGAGCTTTTTAATCGGTTTGGATCGAAAATTTTTAGTTACCAATATTATAGATGTATGTATGTTTGCGTGTCTGCCTAAAACTTTCAACAGAAGCGACGGATTTTACTAAGATCAGTATCGTTTTAAAGTTCGACCTTTCAGACGACAAATATCGAAAAATTGGCTAAAAAATTAATATCTTCACCTTCAACTGGGAACTTTTCTACAGGGGGGATCGCTTTTTTTCGGAGGTATTTTTGAAAGTTATCCTTTCCTTTCGATTGTCTAGCCTTAATTTAAACATAAGCCACTTCTGGTTTGGCGGTGGTCGTAACAGCAAAGACGTTAGATTTCCCCCCGTTTTTTTCCTCCTTCGCGGTACAGGTTCGAGTTTGACTTTCTACTACCACTTTTTTTTTTTTTTTTTGCTCAACATACACATCCAAACACCTGGGCAACGCCGGGCTGAAATGCTAGTATGGAAATACGAGCGAGTTCTTCAAAATGTTTGAACACAATTTAATAATAAATACATCGGAAAATACTCACAATTCTTAAAGGACTAAAAATTAAAGGTTAAAAATTCTATAAATGAAGTCCAATTTTTATCAGCGTCCACACAAATGCTGCGTTAATAAAATTAAGAAGAATTCAAAAGCTCTGTGTGTGTGTGTGTGTGTGTGTGTGTGTGTGTGTGTGTGCGTGTGCGTGCGTGTGTGTGTGTACGCTAAGTTTTATCATTGCTTTCTTTTACGGGACCTATATATATATATATATATATATATATATATATATATATATATATATATTTGTAGTCATCGGCATACAGTCTTGTTTCGTTGTATCACAACTCGTCAGTGCCGCTAGACTAGCACCCCTCCCGAGCCAAGGATTGAACCTAGAACTGTCGTGTATACAGTCGACAGTTCTCCCACTCGACCACAGAAGCGATGCCCGCAAATAACCTGTCCGAATGTCTATTTATACAAACATCCGTCCACCACTTTTACAGTACTCAAACCGCCTGTTTGTAAACAAACCGCGAGTTTCGTATTTTTCAGCCAATTAAGTAGCGGGTGAGATTATTTAGGACAGTGGTCTACCCAAAGAGGGGGGGGGTGAAATATATTTGTAGTCATCGACATACAGTCCTGTTTCGTTGTATCTCAATTCATAATCATATATATATATATATATATATATATATATATATATATATATATATATATATACGTCGGAGAAAATGGATGTGTAAATGCGGAGGCGAGAAGTGGCTGGCTGATACCGGCGTGCGGTCGAAAGAAGGAGAAACGCGGCGACATTTTTTAAGCGGCGCCAAAAGTAACGGTAATAAAAACGTTTTGTTGAAAAACGTGAAATTTGGAAAATAAACGAGAAAATTAACAAAGATTAGCATTGGTAATTTAATGTTAGAATTATAAGTTTAATATTAAACGGTAATTAATAAATACTTTAGTCAAAATATTAAAATATAAATACCTTAAACTTAAAGAAATTGGCAAATTGACTAAAATTTTAAAATCAGTTATCTCCCTTACAACGTGAAGAATTTAATAATACATTATAGAGAAAAACAATCGTAATTTAAAAAAAGAATGCTTATATAACAATAATACAAAGATAAATTAAAAAATTTAAATCACAGACATATGAAGTATGGAATGACGATTAACGTTGACTTATAATTTAAAAAAAAATTAACCTTTGATTGCAATTACTTTTTAAGAAATAAAATAATTAAGTAAAATCACTTATGATACCGTAAATGTAAACAAATGATACGAAACTTCCGTAGATTGAAGAGAATACAGTTGTTACTTATAAATTTAAACTACAATTTGTAAAATCAAGAAAGTAAATCAATTAAATAAATGATTTAGAGAAGAAAAATAATTATCTGTATTAAAAAGCACACGGGGTATTAGTGTAACATTACGACAGATAATTGGTTGAAATATGATTTAAAAAGTAGAAATACGAAAAAGGGCCATTTATAAATTCGATAGAAAACGGAAAATAATTAAACAAAAAAACTTGGAAGAAAGGTTCAACTGCTTGATCTCTTAAAGAGGGATTCAAAATGTGTTCATTTCGAATCTATCGACCGGCGATAATCGTTTAACGGTGGAGGATTTGATTTGGTCCTTCTTAATGGAATCATAGATCGCTTCGTTGCCGGGTTCGAATCTATCGACTGGCGTTAATCGCAGTGTCTGTAGGTATTTATTAATTATTATAGTAATAATCATGCCAGCCCCTTTAAGAAACTCGTTTCTTATTGTTGAACACTTTACGGTTGAAATAAAGTCAGTCACTTTTGCTCGCATGCACAGATCATCATATAATGATTAACTCACTCTGACAGGCGTTAAAAGCATTTAAAAATAAATGATTAAATTTCAATGATATTTCTCGCGGTTAAATCGTTTAACGCGGTTAGTCCTTACTAATGGAGTATATCGACCAGCGTTAATCGTGACACCCTGCACCGATGATTCTCGAAAGGATGAAACATTAGTGTACGTAGGTATTATATATTTATTATAGTAAATAAACGCTTTTAAATAAGTTAAAACACCAAAAGCTTATCTAGGTAAAAAGAATAACTTATATTGCCTTTGGTAACATTTGTTGTCTATAATAATAAATGCCCATTCTTTTTAAATTATAATTTAACTAGAAGATTAACCCAGTATTGCCCGGTATTAAACGTAATGTTAACTTCTTTTAAAAAATGAAGTAAAAAAAAGAAAAAGAAAAAAAGACATGTGCATGCAAGTATTGTTTTTTCTAAACAGTTCACTTCTTGTAAGTAAAAAAATACTCAAACAAAGATCAAAATCCAAACTTAATGTCAAGTACGATAACCTTTAGGCCAGCTCGCCACAAAAAAATGTTTTGAAACCTCGTGAAAGAGTTGACAAACAGATAAAAATCCGATGATCCCCCAAGTACTAATTTTTCAATTTTGACTCCTTAGCAACTCATTTTCCTGATTAAACGTTATTAAAAAAATTTTTCCACATGTCTGAATACCCTATACATAAAGTAAATAAAAAATTCCTTGCGTATATAGGTTTAGAATTGTTCTCACACACCCACCACCCTCACTTTTATAGATATATTTAATATACATATTCCTATATTTAGTATATGTATTTCACTGTCTAAGGAGAGGCTTTTTTGGAATATTTTCGAATGACAATATTTGAAAATTTCCAAATGGTCAGGAAACAATTGTAACGAATCTAAAAATGCACAACTTTATGATCTCATTTTGATCTCATTTTGGTCTTGATTTTAATCTCATTTTGATCTCATTTTGACCTCATTTTGATCTCATTTTGATCTCATTTTGGTCTCATTTTGATCTCAATTTGATCGCATTTTGATCTCATTTTGGTCTCATTTTGATCTCAATTTGATCTCATTTTGATCTCATTTTGGTCTCATTTTGATCTCATTTTGATCTCATTTTGGTCTCATTTTGATCTCATTTTGGTCTCATTTTGATCTCAATTTGATCGCATTTTGATCTTGATTTTAATCTCAATGTGATCTCATTTTGATCTTGATTTTGTGAAAATATTATATAAAACTGACTTATAAGCAATTAACGAACTTTGATATATTTTAATATATTCTTTCAATTTGTCTTTACATAAGCAGTAATGTGTTGCTACACAGTCATGAGAATGTTTCGGTCTTCTAGTATTTAGAAACTACAGACCTCTTCAGGCAACAACGCTTTTTATTCAAAAGCTTTTTTAATTAAGAACCCCGCTTTTGAATATAAGCGTTGTTGCCTGAATAGGTTTCTAGTTACTAAATACTAGAAGACCGGAACATGCGCATGACTGCTCATTACTACTTATGTAAAGACAAATTGAAAGTGTAACTTGCTCTACCTCGTTATTGAGCACTCTTGTATTAACCTCGTTATATTTCACTGGTTACCTTACCTTTGAAAAATAGCAACCTCAAATCACATATATATATATATATATATATAAGAACAAATAGTTAATAAAACATGTTAAAACACTTTGAAAAAGAGTTAAAACATATTTAATTTTAAAAAAGAAACACTAAATAAGTGGATAGTCGTTCATCCGCGGAGTTTTGAAGAAATACTTTCCTTCTCATCAGAGGGTAGTATTTAGCAAAATGCGGGATCGGATTTTGGTTTCAAAGTTATTTAATGGAACTACAAGTAAGTCAAAGATCTTACTTTATTACAAAAACTGAAGCAGAGGGAATAGGATGAAGAAAAGAGTGATTTCACGTTAATGGATAGTCTGGTGAAAAGTAAGGTAGCCAATGACGGTAAAATCAAAAAATGCAGAATCTAAGAAAATTGGTTAAATTTCCATTCGCACAAGTAAATTCCAATGGAACCGCGTAATTGGAAGATGGTCCAAAGTAATCCAAAAGGCAGACATCCGTGGAATAATTCACAAATAGGTACAAGGAAAAGGGAATGAATTCCAATATATTATTAAAAGAAAGATAAGATGTGCATAAAAAAAATGGAAGGAAATTTAAACTCGACAGTGTTTTCTTAATTTAGCCTTGCCACGGCAGTTGATATATATATATATATATATAGTCATCCACATACAGTACAGTTTCGCAGCTCATCAGTGCGACTAGACAGGTAACTACCTCAAGCCAGTATTGAAACTCGACCGTCTGTACGACAGTCAAAGCTCCTAACCATTACGCTATTGGCGGCTGCTGAGCGAGTAGTGAGTTTAACGATGTTTTTGTCTTTTCTTTTGTTCTTTTCCTCTCTCTCTCTCTCTCTCTCTCTCTCTCTCTATATATATATATATATATATATATATATATATATATATATATATATATGGTTCGCTGTATATGTGTCGTTATTTTTACTTTTTAGCGCTAAGATGTAAACGAAAAACAAAAAGTCACTTTCAATATATTTTATTTAGTATTAGAAAACATTTTTTATGCGACATAACATCGTATCACCAGATTCCACGCACAAGCTGCACAATCCAGTTTCATACAATTCGGTTTCATACATAATTGGAAAAATATAGACATTGCTAGTTTTACCCTCTTGTCGTTGGTATGGAAATATACTTAATTCGTTTCTGTCTTTTGAAATACGCTGGATACATTTCGCGGGCGATTTCGATTCAAGCGTGAGGAGCAGTTTAATTTAATCATTGTTTCAAAAGCGAGAGTAGATATATGATAAAATATTTAATCGTTTTCGTTTTAATTTAAGGTTTTCATTGTGCGATTATTTTGAATTATTTTTCGTTTTGTTAATCCGAATATGTGAACATGCATCCCCGTGCGTGTGCGCTCATGGCACTACGCTCTGTAATAGACACGAGGGAAAAACGAATGTACACATATCCAAAGCAATGGCAAAAACTTTAGAAAACGACCTTCAATAGAATGGTTTCGTGGTTGGTTGGTTGGTTGTTTTTGTTTTACGGCATATCAAACCTTTTCGGGTTATTTAATGCCGAATCCAAAGATTTTGAAGAAAAATTTTTTTAATAGAATATATTTGTTGTTTTCACGTCGGTTTCTATTTAACCCATAGTTGGGACCCTAACAGGCACTACCACTCCGGGTCAGAGTGGACCTGGGAGCAATGGTAATTAAAGGGTGGCTCCACACTCCCCAAATCCCACAAGCTTGGGCCTCACCACTGGATATAGTTTAAGGTCATATCCAGGACCCCATTGAGGTACTTTTACCCTCTGCAGGGGGGCAGTCGGTGTATTCTAATGCCCCACCGACAGGGCCAGAATGGTTTCGTAAACGAATATTTAATGCTATTGTGACACTATGTGCGACGGAGATCGTTGAGTGCTGGAGATAGGAAAAGACCAAAAGAAAAGACAAAAAAAAAATAGGTTTAACGAGTAATAGAATAACTTATCAATAGTCGATGGATAGGAATTTGTTGTTAACACAGACAAATAGAAACTTCGAACTTTTCCTGATTGTTCTGATCATACAATAAAATTTTATATCTCATCTTTCTGCTTAATAATAATAATAATAATAATAATAATAATAATAATAATATATATATATATATATATATATATATATATATATATATATATATATATATATATATATATATATATATATATATTGTGCGTTTATTAGTTGTTAATTCCCACTATTCCCACTACTCTTTTACTCTTGTAGCAATTGTTCGGTGGCCCGAATGCAAAGGCTTATCAAATGCTATCAAACGTGCCTTTGTGGCTGGGTTTTAATCTCTTGGGCGGCAGGAATTGTCACCCGTACATGATTACGTAAGCATGAAACACTTGTGTCTGTGTAGCAAAAGCTATGCCGTCCGGAACAAATCCCCGGCAGAAACATTTTATAGCGATCACCGTTTCAACGCTCATGCGTGTGAAGAACACGCAAGAACTCAGCGTTGTGATTTGACCATTGCATACATAAAACAAAAGGAACTATGTTACGTTTCCTCGCGTAGAAATACAATAAACAGACTTGGACGTTCGAGAAATCCTTTATATATATATATAGATTTGCACGCGAAAAATCAAATCAGCTTTTCTCTTGTTTTTTTTTTATTATTATTAACTCCAACCCTAAACAAGGCACAGTGTCACTTTGAAGTAGGGGGCTACTATCGGGGACATAATTTGCATTATGAAGGGAGATGAGTAGCAAGATGTTTGTTCACATTACACTTGAACTTCTGCATGTCAGTATAGTTGAGAAAGCAGAATCCTGGAAGGGACTTCTAAAGTCTAGCAGTTCTGGGGAAGAAACTATTGAAGTAAAAAGCTTTCTGACACCTAGGGATCTCTACTGTGAAGGAGTGGGACTTAGCTGCTTGTCAAGAACAGCAGTGAGCACACGTTCAGAATAACTCCGTCACTGAAAGACGTTAAAATCCTCGGTTCTGAATTTACGCACAATGCCCATGACTTTTAATTCCCATCATGGAAAGTTACCACATCGAACGTGGATTTAAATCTTCTGTTAAACAATTTTATTTCGAACCTGTTCTTACGGTATGAACATGCACACACACATTCGCTTGTATAATGTATGGACCGTTTTTCTCAGAAAAAAGCCACATTAACTTTAAGCTCACGTGTGACACATCTATATATATAAAAGCGAAAATGTATGTATGTGTGTGTGTGTATGTTTGGATGACTGCTAAAACTTTCGACAGACGCGACGAAAATTCACAAACTCGATATCACATCGAAGCTCCATCCTTTGCTCGAAAACTATCGAAAAATTGGCCAAAAACGTTAACTTTGTCACCCCGAAATCGACAATTTTCGACAGGGGGGGGGCAACAAAAACGGTCCTCTCGCGACTATGACCGATTCTACACATGCTTCAGATGACGTCGTGGCTGGATTTACTTTAAATAGTTGAAAAAAAAACGAACAAATTTCATGTACGGCACGTTAGCTCAGTTGGTTAAGACCTTGGTTCATTTTCTAAACGTTTTGGGTTCGAATCGTGGCGTGAGATGTTTTTTTTTTCCATTTTTTAAATTTAAATATTGAACCAGTGTTATTTAAGCCATTTTTCACGTAACGTTTGCTTTTCTGCTTTTTTTTTTTACTTCGCTTATTCTTAGCGACACCCAAAAACACCCGGGTACCCACCAATTTTTTAAATTTTAATATCGAAACAGGCTTATTTAAACCATTTTTCACGTGCTCGTTTTCTGTTTTCATCGTTCGTTTGCCTTACGTGAGTTTTTTTTTTGTGTTTTTTTTTTTCATTGTTTGATCGCCGCGTAGCGGGGAAAACAAAAACTGGCTTCCGCAACTTGATGTTGTCGCACCTGCTAATTTCGGTTTATAAACGTCAACTTAACACACTTGTTAATTCATCTGTTCCCGTGGTTGAGATGGTTAGGTCGCAGGGATTTTTTTTCTTCCATTTTCTTTCCACCTCCGCGTCAAACGTTCGGTGTTCAAGCCTACCTTTATACTAAAACTATTTTTTTTCTTTTATACCTCAAAACAACCGGCCAACGTTTTTTTTTTAACAGGGTTGTTTTAATCTACCTCCCCACATCAACACACACCTCCAAACCCCCGGGCAACGCCGGGTACCACCGCTAGTTTATAATAAAACTCAGTAATTTCAAACCTCATTTTATTCTCAAAAATCCTCACTTCATTGATCTTTCATTATGAAACATTCCATACAATTTTATTTTTTGAAAACGTTTACGTTGGAACAATTTAAACTAATTTTTGAACTTCTGCATGTCAGTACAGTTTAAACTAATTTTCCAAACACGTAAATAAATGTTTATTTCATGTTAATTCGGTGATTTCGTGTTTTTTGTTGAGTGTCGTTATTTTCCGGATTTCAATTTTTTTTTTTTTTGTAAACATGACGATTTGTGAAACCTTTCTATTAATCGCCGATCCCGTTAAATTTACCTTTAACCGTTCCGCGGATACACTCCTAACTTTCGACTTCAATAGATTGCAACACATGCAAGCACGGTCCTAAAAATTGATAAAATCCGATTATAAATTGGTTATTTTACTGAACCACATTCGTACAAATGTGCGAGTCTGTCATGAATCATTTCCAACAATTGGTGAACCCTTATTCACATCCCACATCTGTAAATGTAAAAGAACAACGTTTATTTAATCAATTAACGATTCTGTATTAAATCCCCGATTCGGTTTCAGATTAATTAAAAAAATTTTGCTGTGGGGTTATTGTTTATATTATATTGAGAGTAAAAAGCCATGTGCTTATTTATTCGCAAACGTAAAAATACATCTGCGAACGCGTTGTGTAGAAATTAAATTTAAAATTGGTCAATGGCGCGCTGCCTTAACAGTAAAACATAGTTGCGCGCGTGTCCATGTATAAACATAGTTTCAGCTGCGCGTACATTTCCCTTTGCCCACCCACGCAAATTCGGTGAGTCTTAAACGGAACTTCAGTTGTTCGTGCGGACGTCACTTAAAGCATCTTACGTCATAAGAATGTTATTCTTTTCATCCAATCGGATTACAAGGAAAACAAATTTTAAAAAAATGTTTTTTTCTGAAGGCCCCTCCCCTGGAGCCAGTCGGACAAGTATAAAAAGGGCATTTTTGCGCTTAAACGGGAGTCGACCTTTGAGCACCATGTCGTAAACATCAACATCGACCCGTCCGCGTTCGGACGTTAAACACACGCGCGCCCGTCAATTAACTCCTCCACGTGAATACGGACTTGCAACCCTAATGGACCTTTTATTTATTTTTTATTTTTTATTTTTTTTTTTACAAAGGCATCACCACATTATCAAGGCCCAGAGGCCACTCAAGGATAAGGGTTAAAGAGTGTACAGTAGAAGTTGGTCAATATAGTAATCATTAGTAATGAAAATTTGGTAAATTTAATAACTTATATGGAACGGCTCATCAAGAACTTATTTACCTTAGACTTGAACACAACCATATTGTAGTCAGCCGGAAAGCAGGAAAACGGAAGACAATTCCACAGGCGTGCAGTTCTAAGAAAGAAGCTTTGTTCATGGAATCTATGTTTAGGTTTAGGCACAGATAAAGAGTGGGGGAAATTATTGATAGTGTTTACAGCTAGACGAGTGTTTCTTGTGAAAGTTTGGCGAGGGGGGACCATAGATTGAAGCTCAGTTGAACACTTTCCATGAAAATAACGATACATCAGAGACAAACTCGCAACATCTCTTCTGTGAGATAGAGGTTGTAAGGAGGAGAAAAGGACATCTCCTACGAGGCTACGAAGTCTATTTTGAACTCTATCAAGGCAGGACAAGTCCTTTCTAGCAGCTCCTGCCCAGATGTGGCAACAGTATTCCATCCTTGGACGTACCTGGCTCTTATATAGATAGAGAATAGCATCAGCAGTGAGATATCTACTGGATCGATAGAAAGATCCCACCATTTTTCCAGCGGCCTTGGCAACAGATTTGATATACGTGTTCCATTTAAGATCAGGAGTAATGGTCAAGCCCAGAAGCTTGTCAAAACTTGAGGCCTCCTGAAGACGAGAGCCATTCATTTCAATTGATGACAAATGTGGATTAAAATGTTGATGATGTAAAGAGAGAAGCTTGGTTTTAGATGCATTAAAAGTAACCAGCCACTCCTTTCCCCATTGTACTACATGCTCAAGATCAGAGGAGAGAGAATTGGAGAGTACTTGCTCGTTTACTGTCTTAGATGTGGTACCATAAATGGTAGTGTCGTCAGCATAAATGTCTACAAATGATGTAAGGATATGATTTGGAAGATCATTAATGTAGATCAGGAAAAGAGTTGGGCCCAGGATGGATCCCTGAGGGACACCGGCATTAATACTGTGAGCTTCTGATTTTTGCCCCTCAACTACTACTCTTATGAACCTATCAGAAAGAAATGATTTAATAATTGAGAAGACTTTTCCAGCTATACCATAGCTAGCGATCTTATGAAGTAAACCTTTATGCCATACCCTATCAAAGGCTTTAGATATGTCAAGAACAATTGCCCTAGAAAGATTGCCACCGTCGAGAGATTTGCTAATCCTATGCGATATAACTGTATTATTTTTACCCTTTTCTATCTCTCCGCTAAGTAAGCGCTGGACCTTTTATATTGTTTAATTCTTCGTAAAAAGAAACTGGTTATTTCTAACCAGGAACTTTCACTTTTCTACATCTTTTCATTCAATCACCTCAGTCGCAGTTGCAAGTAAGAAGAGACTTTCTTATCTTCTCCTTTCATTCATTTACAATCCTTTTAAAAATAAAATTTGTATTCAAGTTATCCAGCTGCCTGCAGTCATCTCTGCGTTGGTTGTTAACTCTCCATATTTTTATCTTTGTTTCCATTTGTTGCGAGACTGTGGGTGTCAACGTTAACTCTGCAATAAAACATTATTTTTATCAATAGTATGGAAAATCAAATTTAAAACTACCAAAGAGGGATATAGATAAGCAGGTAGTGGGAGGGTTAAGAAAGTCAGAGAAAATAAAAAACAAAATAAACCCAAAAATTAAAATTGAAAGAATTTAATCTGTAATATACACTCCTTAATTCCTACGTAGATATTTTCTGTTTCAATTTCTTTGTACTTAAATTTTTTTTTTTTTTTTTTTTTTGTTCATCTTTAGCGAACGACGATCAACCAAGCCAAGCACTAATCTAGGCTAAATCCCTCGCACATATTTCGCAATTTCGTCATCCATTCGCTGGAATGGTGCGTGTTGTTGCACCAAGCGACACGGATCCCGCGAACGACACAAGTACGCGACCCGGCGTTGTCATATGAACGTTGTATGAAGACGGAGAAATTTAAATTAAAAATGTAAATTGAAATAATAAAAAAAAGAATACCGAGGCGTGCGACTATGTTCCTCTAGTGCACAAGTCACTGTCCTCCCTTCCCCTCTATCTCTTTCTCTGACTTTCTTACCCCTTCCACTACCTGCCTATCTATATCCCTCTTTGGCAGTCTTATTATCAGTTCATCATATTCAATACATTAGATTATCTGAATTTTTATCCACGCCCCCATCCCTCTCTCTCTCTCTCTCTCTCTCTCTCTCTCTCTCTCTCAAACGATCTTTTCTGCTCAAGAATTAATTTTTCTACAACAGGAAACATGAGTTGGAAAAATTACATTGAGAGCATTGCCAGGACCGCTGCAAAAATGTAGGTTCTCTCTACCGTGCTAGAAAGCTACTAACGCCTGAAAGTATCCTGTACCTCTATAAGGCCACGATTCGCCCATGTATGGAGTATTGTTGTCATATTTGGGCTGGGGCATTTGCTACTAGTCTCTCACTCCTAGATAAGGTTCAAAAGAGAGTCGCCAACCTGATAGGTCATGAACTGTCATGTAAGCTTCAGCCTCTGTCCCATCGACGAAATGTAGAATCCCTCTGCCTGTTCTACAAGTACTTGAACGGTGAATGCTCCGACGAACTGCAAGCACCTGTACCCCCTCGACATAAATACGCCCGACAAACCCAACAAGCAGCAAAATCCCACCCTCCACAGTAGAGATCCCTAGATGTAAGAGAACCTTCTACTCCAGTAGTTTCTTCCCCAGAACCGCTAGACGTTGGAATTCCTTTCCAGGTTCCTGCTTCCCCAACTGTACTGACTTGCAGAAGTTCAAGTGTAACGTGAACCGACATCTTGCTGCCCAACTCCCTATATAGTACCCCTGTAGCTTATGTCCCTGATAGTAGCCCCCCCCCCACATCAAAGTGGCAATGTGCCTTGTTTGGGGTGAAAATGTAATTTTTTTAAAAAGTCACCACAACTCTCAATGCACTTTTGTCGGCGATGAATGATGGCTGTGAATGGGCATCTGGAGCGCACTTTATCATACAAGGGTCGTTCAAAAAGTAAAGCCTTCTTTTTCTTTTTAATTAAAAAAGTTGAAGAGGTACGAGTGGAGCCATTAAAACCAGCGATATTTTCTGCGTTAGAATTTATTTTTCTCTAAATGCACTCATGCCAGGAATTCAATGACGCACTCTACTTCTGACGCATGTCCATAACAGGGGTTGCATTCTTAGAGTCTCACACCGATAATATCCGCAACAGAGAGATGAAACTTTTAAAGTCATGAATGTATAAGTTCAGTCATTATAACAATGCAATTAGCAATCCCCTTTGATACACTCGATTGAAAAAAAAAGTATTAATTTTGAAACGCTCCTCGTAGTATGTGAATTTCATCTTCTTTTTAATATTCTTACTGCCAGTTTATAATATCATAAATAACCTTCTAATTCTCGATTCCCTTGTTTTGTCCTTTAGTCCTCACATTCCATGAGTGATATTTCTGACAAAGGAGACGGGATTGGAGTTTTTTTTTTCTGCGTCTGAATTTATCTAGTAAACACTTTTCTTGGCTAGGTTTTTTTTCTTTTTTATCTTGAAATTGTATTTTTTATTCCCTTTAGACCAGGTGGCTTCATGCCTTGTCTGGAGCGAATTTCATAAAGATAAATTCCTCTATCCCATTCTGCCTGTATCCTTTTTTATCTTTATATATATATATATATATATATATATATATATATATATATATATATATATAATTATTTTTTACTGTAATAATTAAATACCTACAGACCCTAGTGTTTCATCCTTTCGGGAATCTTCAGTGCAGGGTGTCACGATTAATACCAGTCGAACGATTTGAACACCGCAACACGAGACATCTCTGGCTCGATTAGCGAAGACCTAATCCATTCGGCTACCATTAACCGCGTGAAATAACGTTGAATTTAAACATCTTAATTTTAAATGTTCATTTACGTCAGCCGGACAGTGATCTAATCGTTATACGATGATCTATGCATAAGAGCTAAATTGTCCGACTTTAAATTCAACTGAAAGTGCTCAACGATAAGAAACGAATTTCTTAAAGGGGCTGTCATAATATATATATATATATATATATATATATATATATATATATATATATATATATATATGTATGTATGTATGTATGTATATGAGAACAGTATTCCGAAGTGTCAGAGATAATAAAAAAATGGACAAACCAAGTCACACGCCCATCAACGTTTCTTTTTAAAATAAAGACGAAACGTTATATATATATATATATATATATATATATACATATATATATATATTAAAGGAGATTAGAACAGTAGTCTAAGGAGCAGAGTGTATTTTAATGTGACAGTAAAATCACTAATGTAATTAAAATACAAGAAGGAACAGTGCTCGTTGTAATGCAGATATATAATAAGCTCAAAACTCATCTTTAACTCCATTTGCTAAGATGTTACACTTAGATTGGCATCAATTACCATGAGAATTAAAAGAAATTAAACATCGATAAATGTCAAATGCGGGTAGAACACGGATGAGTAAGAAAGCGTTTAAACGTCGAGAAGTTGTGAACGTCAATAACATTAGTTGATTGCCTATTTTTGTTTTTATTTCTAAACAGGGCCCAACTTTAATAATTTTAAAGGAACTTCTGTTACATAAAGCTCAGTCGTCTGTGTGTTTGTGTGTGTGTTTGTATGTCCGCTAAAACCTTTTGCCATCGGCTGCATACAGGCACGAACGCGGCATCGTTAGAAAGAGCGATCTCTCGGACACATAATATCGACATATTGGAAAACATTGTCCATTATTTCGTGTAGAAATGTCGTTTTGTTTAAAGGGGGGGGTCAGATAAAGAAAACTAGTTTTGATGGAGTTTGCAAACTGCGTATGCGTGAACCTTCGTTAGGGCCTTTCATTTTAAACAGATAAATTTGGATCCTGATAGCATTTGTGTTCTCGTGGTCCCATCGATAACGTGTACGCTTACGAACTTAACTTATGCGAATTCGCGCCCGACACGCGTCATTTTTCTTTTTTCTTGACTTTTTTTTTTTTTTTTTTGCTTACTAAATTTTTCTTTCGGTGGGCAACGGCAACGCCGGGTGCCCCCCTCCCTGCTAGTATGAATTATAAATATGATTAATTGTTGTAGTTTTTTAATATTCATGTTTTTTTACACATTGTATCTTTCACTCTCTCCCCTTTCGCCCGTCATTTGACGCTCCTTACATTTCCCTTTGCTTTTTTCCCTCTATTTACTCTCACCTATTCGCCGTCCGTATTCCTTACCCCACTTCCTCCATCTCACTGGTCAATTCAACATTCTCATACAACGAGCTGAAACATAATAAACACAAGTGTGGAATTGTGGCAGCAGAGGGAAAAAATAGAACACGGTTTTCTCCTTTGGGTATGTACTCCATTCTCATCGTGTCACTTCCGTTCTGTTACTTGTTATCTCGTCAATGTCTGTGAATCTTCTTCCGCGCAAACACGTGTAACACCATCATCTCCTCCCTCTTCTACCCCATACTTCTCATCTTTTCTTCCTTTCCTCCCTTATCGTCTTCCATCTAATTTTTGCGTTGATTTATCATACAAAACCATCGCCGAAGAACGCAAACATATTTTTTCGTTCGAATATTACGAAAGAAAAATATCTTTAACGCAAAGGTAGAAATTATTTTTTTCAATTAAATAAAAAATTAAACAAGAATAAAAACGCAACGAATTACAAAAAAAAAAAAAAAATTCAGAAAAAATACTACGAAAGAATAATTAATTTTAACATTTCAAGAACGTTTACATCCAAGAACAAGGAAAAAGTGTTAAGTACTATATATATATATATATACATATATATATATATATATATATATATATATATATATATATATATATATATACTTCATTTAATCACATACATTAATATACGAAAGTATAATTCTATGCGGATTTACTTCAACGGTGCTCAATACATAGGTAGAGCTATGAAGTAATTTATAAAATTATATATTGCAATTAAGCTACATAGAATATTCCGTGTTTCATCCACGCTAGGATTCGTCAGGCTTATGCGAAGAGTTGTGGTTATCTCGTGTTTTTATATACGCATATTCTATTGATTTTTTAGTTAGCCAATCAGCTTCCTAGTTTCCACCGCACCCCTCCTAATCAGCCAATAGGCAGGCACTTACAGGACAAAGATCAAGGTTACCTTAGGTTTAACCCTTCCTTTGTGTGTGCTTTTTTAGGGGGAAGCGTAGATATCTAGTGATCTGACCTATTTTTTACCTTAATGTAATTAAATGTGATTTTTTCTTTTTTTTAAATGTTATGTTAGTTTATATATATATATATATATATATATATATATATATATATATATATATATATATATATATACGAGCAAACAGTTAATAAAACATGTTAAAACACTTTGAAATGAGTTAAAAACATATTTAATCTGAAAAGGAAACACTAGATAAGTGGATAGTTCTTAATCCGCGGAGTTTCGAAGAAATACTTTCCTTCTCATCAGAGGGTAGGAATTAGCAAAATGCGGGATCGGATTTTGCATGCAAAAGTATTTGATGAAACAACAAGTAAGTCAATGATCTTACTTGATAACAAAACAAGTGAAGCAGGGGGAATATGGTGAAGAAAAAGGTGATTACACGCGAATGGATAGTCTGGTGGAAGATAACTAATCCAGTGACGGTAAAATCCAAATATATAACTTCAAGAAAGTTAATTGAATTTCCATTTCCACAAGTAAAATCTAAGGAAATCCCGTAATCACCTTTTTCTTCACCATATTCCCTCTGCTTCACTTTTTTGTTATCAAGTAAGATCTTTGACTTACTTGTTGTTTTATCAAATACTTTTGCATGCAAAATCCGATCCCGCATTTTGCTAATTCCTACCCTCTGATGAGAAGGAAAGTATTTCTTCGAAACTGCGCGGATTAAGAACTATCCACTTATCTAGTGTTTCCTTTTCAGATTAAATATGTTTTTAACTCATTTCAAAGTGTTTTTTTAACATGTTTTATTAACTGTTTGCTCGTATTATAAGCTCTGTCTCCTATTGGTTTTATCGAGCTTTGGCATCTGGCTGAGATAACTTTATAAATATTAATTCTTTAATATTTATAATATACTTTAATTTTACCATTTTGGATTATTTTGGTAAATTTAATTGTAATTTTTATTTTATATATATATATATATATATATGTATATATGATAATTTATATATATGTATGTTTATTTTATTTATTTATTTTCTATTGTTATTGTAAATTTTAAAATTATTTTGTATCGCTATACTAGAGTAAAGTTTATCCTGTGTACATAGTTGTTGGTTATTTTTCTCATACAGTTTAATAGATGTTCGGACTGTTTAAATATAGGATAGCAAATTTTTCATGAAGGCATAATCTACATGGATCGTCTAGGTTTCTACATGTGTTTGCTTGTCTTACTATGTTCCATTCGACTACCGACGAACGTCCGCTTTCTTTGAGTTCCCAGTATTGGTTTGCTAGTGTTGTTTTCATTTGGTGTTTTAAATTTTTGAACGTACTTTTGTGGTCATAATATCGGGTTTTGAAATCTAAGGAAATCATACCTACGTAATATTTCTTGTTATCCAGGTTTTCTTTCGCAAATATTGTGGCCTGGTAAACTATGTTTTTGGTTAGACATTTATTTTGAAGTGGGCAAATGTGCGGGATTTACAGTTGCATTTATCTTGTTCATTATTAGTATTTTTATTTTTATTTCTACTATGGTTGTCTTTGTCCAGAGATTGTTTATTATTATTATTATTATTATTATTATTATTATTATTATTATTATTATTATTATTATTATTATTTCAACTAGTTATATATGTGTCTTTTGTGTTAGTTTTATTTTTGTCATGATGCCCACTTTTTTGTTTATTTTGTTATTTTTTCATTGCTTTTATTTAATATTTTGTTATTATGTGCTTTAATTATCATCTCTAAATTTTCGCAGCAGGTGTATGATAAGTTTAGGTTATTCTTATTGGAAATTTTATGTAAGGGATTGGTTACGGGGAAGTGCTTTTCGATAAGATTTAGAAATTTCTTGCCAAGTTTTGTTTTTAACATTTGATTGTATGGCGCCGTATACCAGATTATATTTCTTTTTCTTCTATATTTAGTTTTATTATAGTTATTGGTGTTTTGTTGCTTATATTTGATATCAATATTTTTGTATCCACTATTTTTATGACTGTTGTGTAGATATTGATTGGTCTGTTAAATACGTTTTTATTGCTTGAATTATTGCTGAGTCTACTTACGATCGAGTTAGGAATCTGTTTTATAATTGATGGTGGGTGATTGGACTTAGGGTTTACGTATATTGGAGTAGCGTTATCTTTTAAGTAGGGTTCATATGCGTTTTCATCTAAATTTAACGTGACGTTCAGAAAGTTTGTTAATTGTATGTTAGCTAGTACGTCTACTTTTAGGCCTAATTTTTTCATTTCCTTGTGTATGATTTTCTTAAAGTTATCCCCCTTTACTTTGTTGGAGTCTTTTATTATAGCTAGTCCATCATCTCTATATAGGCCGATATCCGTAGTATCAAATATGCTTGTGAGGGTATATAGAATGAATAATCCCACAAGATCTGATGCCTCTGCAGAATCCAGGGCACCTATCGCCAAATCAAAAGAATTTGTCATTTTAGTTTTTATCCATTGGTTATTGTTATTTACTAGAATTGATGTTTTACATTTTTTAATTATGTGGATTTCTTCCAAAGATATATCAGTGTATGCCTCGGAAAACTCCAGGGCAATGTTGAAAAGTTCTTCGAACTGTATAAACGTACATTTATTTTTGTTTTCTATATTTTTAAACCAAGTGAACCCGCTAGGCACTGTGGGGATGGTGCAAATTGTTAGGTTAGTTAAGGTGTGGATTTGCCTCCTTTTCAAGACTCTGGCCAGATGATCATGTCTTTCTTATCTAGTGAAGTCTGATGGGATCCGTCTGTTTAATGGTATCTTTGAAAATTATAACGCTGACCACCAAATATGCTATATTCCCAGAATTAGTTTTGTGATTGAATGTCGATAATGACAGAAGGAATAAGGCTTGGAATGTTTAAGATTTGTGATGCCACCTGCGGAAGTAGAGTTTGTAAAGCCAGGGGCGATGAGTCGTACGTGTTCATGAGGTAAAAGGGAATCGATTTGTGTTTTTCCAGCCCCCCTTAAGGGGCAGATGGTCTCCAAATGGATGCAGAGAAACGCCACAAGTCCGGGATCGTCGATTTCACTTCATGCTGCGGAAGACGAAATGCCTGGGAGCGAGATAAACCAAAATATATAAAAACATACATCGTCTTGTGTGTCTTGTCGCTATAAATGTACTATAATTATATGTAATACACGCACGCACCCACGAACATTAGACGAGTCACGTTCCGTTAAGTAAATAGACATTAAGGGATATGCGGGCAATAATCCGTTAAATACCCAGTTAGAAACGTAGTTAGATAAGAACTAGAGATCAAAATACGCAACACGGTTAGATAACACAGATTTTACAACAGTAAGCCTCAAGGAGACAACGATTGTTTTACACGATTTACACGCACGCACGCACACACACACACACACAGATATTATATATATATATATATATATATATATATATATATATATATATATATACCAACTATAGGCAATTTTAATTTATATTCAGTTTTATGTTTTCTTATATTTCTTTTTATTATTCCTATTGATACCATTTTGCTATTGCGTTCTTCATTATTGTTATTTTCATCATTAATAATCCTATTTTCATTTTCCGTAGTTAACTTACAAGAAGTTAAGTGATTACGAAATCTATCTTTAAACTGGCAAGTGGTGGATCCAAGGTATATTTTATTCCCTGCTATAATAACACACACACACACACACACACACACACACACACATATATATATATATATATATATATATATATATATATTCCCTGCTATAATTCCACATATATATATACAATAGCAGAGGTTAAAATTTCTTTATTAAGTGGGCATTCATCATGATTTCTACATTCACAATTTTTTATTCTATTAGATTCGTGTACCTAATTAGCTCCAGTATCAACGATTTTACAACAATTTTACATTTTTAGAGCTAGATATTGTTTTAGTTACGATATTTGAAGTAGGCAATTATAGTTTAACTGTGTCCTTATTAATTATTTTACCAAAGGTAGGCATATAAAAATAGATTAATTTCATCTGATGTATGTGTATGTATATGTACGCATACATATATATGTATGGATGTATATATACGTATGTATATATAGTATGTATATATGTAATTATATATTAGTATATGTATATATATATATGTGTGTGTGTGCATAGGTATATGTATGCATATGTATATTATATATTAAGAGACAGCCCGGTATTGGCCGTAAAATACACTTAAATATGATGTTTTAATCATACAGATTTCGTATTTATTATTATTATTATTATTATTATTATTATTATTATTATTATTATTATTATTATTATTATCATAGAACCAATCCACTATTAATTATCATATTGTACCCAATATATAGTAAAGTAGTAGTTCCACCCGCATTGGGACCCGCTCGTAATATACGCTTAAATATATTTTAATTAATGCACATTTCCTATTTATTATTATAGAGTCAAACTTTTATTATTATTATATTGTACTAAACATAGAGTAATAATTTGAAAAGTTTATAAAAATGATTTGCCTACCATCAGCCAGAACCGAACCTAAAACGTTTAGCGTTCCAGCCTTAGTAGTTATCGTTTGAGCTATCGACAGATAGATAAGAAAATCTTTAAAATCAAGCAAATTCAACATATAAATGTTTATTTGCGTATACGTAGACGTAACATATTTAGTCGATTTACTCCTGCCAAGTTCGATTTCAATTTTGACCTTTTAACAGCTATTTTAACCGGATAAAAACCAATTGGAATTTGTTCCATAGACCCAAATCCTCTATATATCAGGTTTCAAGTATTTAGACTAGACATTGAAAAATGAAGTTAATAGAAACCGTTACGTATACACAGAGACAAGGTCACTTCATATATATATATATATATATATATATATATATATATATATATATATATATATATATATATATATATGTTACTAGCAAAAGTCCCCGTCGTTGACTGGGTTCAAAAACAGCCTACAGAAAATGGACTCTGATTTATGAAAGTATGATAGGTTATGAAAAGGAACGGTTGTAAATTTGGGTTGAATTTGGGGGTATCAAAATCAAAGCAAAATATAATGAAAGTAAAAATAAAATAGATAAACCCCATAATTTATTATACCATACCTGTTCACACTAAAACACTTATCACAATATTCTGTGGATCTATATTAAAAAACCTTGTTAAACTTTGTGACATATTTTCATTCTATGGAGGTCAGGTGCGAACGAACACCCCATAATTTTATTATACCATATTTCTTAAAACTGAAACATAATTATCAAAGTATACTTACGCAGATAGATATGAAAAGTCTTTATTAAAGTTTGTGCCTATTTCCATTCTATGGAGGCCAGGCGCGAATGTAAACCCCACAATTTTATTATACCATCCCTATTTAAGTTAAAACGTACTTATTAAAGTATTATTATGTACATCTATATCAAAAACACTTGTAAACGTTTTTTAAATTTTTTCATTTCCATACTTTGTGGACCAGGCGCGATCGCAGACCCCACAATTTTAATTACCCACCGTTCTGCCAGATCAAACATACCCATTCCTGTGTCTCGATACATCTTCTATCATTATATGTAATAAGTTTTTTAAAATAGTCAACCATATAGGAGCCTATTCGTCACACACACACACACACACACACACACACACACACACACACACACACACACACACACACACACACACACACACACACACACACACACACGGTTTTTGTTTTTGCGATACGTTTTGAAGTAATTCAAGTATTTATACGAAAATGGAGTTTTACCTAATTGTAGCGAATTGGTACCCCCATATGTATTGTTTTTTTTTATATAATCATCCACTGACACGTGTTTTGTCATCTACGACTCATCAGTGTGGCTAAATCTAGCGCGATATATATGTGTGTGTGTGTGTGAGTGTGTGCGTGCAAAATTGTCCATATATATGTGTGTGTGTGTGAGTGTGTGTCCGCAAAATTGTCCGTATATATATATATATATATATATATATATATATATATATATATATATATATATATATATATATATATATATGCATTCATTTTTTTACGCTGGCGATGAACAAAGGATGGATATTGTTCGAACAGGTAGTTTCAATTTCGTTGTCCGTGCGCGCAATCGGATATTCATTTGCGGCAACTCCGAAGCAGAGTATCCGTGCATGTTTGTGGCTGAGTCAAGCGAAGAGTCTAAATTTAGCTGAGAGGTGATGTTGATATCTGTCGCCACGTCGAGTGCGTCTTGGATATCCTGGCAATTAGATTCGATATTCATCTCTACCCACCCTCTACTCCTCTCTCCCTTTCTTTCTTTCTTTCTTTATTCCCCTCTCTCTTTAACACTTGCACGCGCGTACACACACTTTCTATCGATATTTCTATGTGGGTGGCTCTAACTCTATGGTCTTGTCTGGTAGTCTGTCCCTAGATGTATATGTCTATTTTCATCGATCTACTGTGTGTGTGTGTGTGTGTGTGTGTGTGTGTGTGTGCATCACTCTATCTATCTATCTATCTATCTATCTATCTATCTATCTATCTATCTATCTCTCTTTCCCTCTCTTCTTCTTCTTCTTCTTCTTCTTCTTCTTCTTCTTCTTCTTCTTCTTCTTCTTCTTCTTCTTCTCCAAATGCAAGTTTTTACTATCTTGGATATTTTCTCTGTCATTTTCTGGTCTGTTTTCGCGATCTTCCCAGTATTAGAGGTCAGTTGGTGCAATATGAATTTTTATTGTCCATCTCTATTTAATTTATTATTTTTACAGGAAAGGGGTGGACGTCAATCCATTCGTTATTTATTTTTCATATTACATTTAATTTAGTTAACGCTACTAATATGTACGTGCAAAATGAATGACCAATGTTCACAATGTGTGAACGTTTTGACTCTCCCTTCATTTAAAATTCACCAAAAAAATCAGGAAATTAACCAATTTTAATGAAATTTTCAGTAATCATTAAATAATGATCACGAAATCGGAACAGACATTGCAAGTCTCCAAGGTGCTGAGTTCAATCCTGAGCGAAAGCAGTGGCAGTGACAACACAACGACAACGATAGACGCAGCAGCAACAGCATTAAGCGGTAGCAGCAGGGACGGCCTGAATGGAACGAGAACATGGTACCCCCGTAACAATAAAGGGTTGGGTTTGAAATTCAAAAAAAAAAAAAAAAAAAAAAAAAAGAAGAAAAGTTCCCGAGTTCGAGATACACGTAAATAAGGCGGAAGGATGATACGGCCGAAACGTAGCGAAAGAAAAAACACCGAAGATGAGGAATTGAGTCTGAAAAACGAAATCTATAATGAAATCACCTCATCCCAGAACTATAGACAATTAAATATAATGAAGTTAATGTATTATTTTGTTTAAACAAAAGACACCTTTACTAAAGTTATCATGTTGAATGGTAAAAAAAAAAAAATATGAATAAATTTATTTTTGCTTTTTTTTATGAAAATAAAGCATCATAAATTTTGACAATTATAAAAATAATTAATTTTTTCAGGAACATTACGAATAAAATCCCTAAGTCGGTATTAACGTAATCGATATAACTGGAAGAAAAATTCATTTCTCGAATTAACGATATTAGCATTGAATCAAGTATTGTGATTTAAAATTTTCACACAAAACGTTATCATTGTAAAAAAAAAAATTTCTTCCTTTTTAAGATTTACATTTTTAGCTTAATTTTAATTTTTTTTTTTAGCTTATATTTTCATTGGATGATCGTGTAATCATTAGCGTAAGATAAGTTTGTACTTTGGTACTTGTACAGTTTAATCAAGACATGAAAAAAATGAAAATATCGAAAAAAGTTTATATTGCACGTATCCGTTATGGAACGAAGTTCTTCGAAAAAAAAAATTCACTTAATTTCATCAAGTAGTTTATTTTTACAGCGAAAAATATTTGTTACGATACCGAGCAAAAGGTTCGATTTTTAGGAAGAAAAGCTAGTATTAAAGATGGGAGGGAGTATCAGCGCTTTACATGGAGTTATCTCCCCGTGGTGTGTCCAACAAATTCCATAATGGCTGACTTAAACGCCCTCTCATAAGAACGTGTTTTTCCACTGTATAAAAGCCAAGTACGTCCAAGGATGGAGTTCTGCTGCCACATCTGGCCAGGAGCTGCTAAAAAAAGCTTATCCTGCCTTGACATAGTACAAAATAGACTTCGTAGCTTAGTGGGGGGTGCCCTTTTCTCTTCCCTGCAATCTCTCTCCCACAGAAGAGACGTTGCGAGCCTGTCTTTGTTTTATCGTTATTTCCATGGCAAATGCTCGTCTGAGCTCCAATCTCTCGTCCCCCTCGCCAATCTTTCACGAGAAACACCAGTCTGGCTGAAACTACTGTCAATGATTTCCCCCACTCTTTATCTCTGCCTAAATCCAAACGTAGATTCCACGAGAAGAGCTTCTTTTTCAGAAGTGCACGACTGCGGAACTCTCTTCCGTTTGCGTGTTTCCCACCTGACTACAACTTGGATGTCTTCAAGTCCAACATAAACAAATTCCTGATAAACCGCCCTCTTAAGTAAGACACTATTAAATCTTCAATACTAACGATTACTACAATACCATCTCATTGTTCACTGTACACGCAATAACCCTTATCCCTAAGTGGCCTCTGGGCCTTGATAAGTGGTGAACTCCATGTAAAAAAAACACACAAAAAAACCTACTCGATCAGATTAAATGAATTTTTTTTTCAGCGATTTTCAGTCCAAAACGTACAATATAAACTTTTTTTTCGATATTTTCATTTTTGAATGTTTTGATTAATTTTTATATGATATTTAAAAATAAAGTAAAATTGAAAAAATTACACACAAAAATAATTAAATTAAAAAATGGTGAAAATTATACAAACGTTCATTATAGATATGTATGGATGCACGGCTCTGAAAAAAAGAAAAACCTGTTGGTGTTGTCCCCCCCCCTCTCTCTCTTCCTCCAACCACCTACGTCATTTTCAAATACGCCTGTGTACTTTGACATAAATAATCTGTCGTGTGAACGATTCGCGCATGCGCATTCGTGAAACAGTTGACAGATAAAAAATCCGATGACTCCCACGTACCAATTTTCAATTTTGACCTTTTAGCACCCTTTTTTCCGGATGAAAACCGATTAAACATTTTCCATATGTCTGAATACTCTATATATCAAATTTCCTCACTGTAAAAAAAAATTCGTTGAGTATATAGAATAAGAAATGTCCTTACACACACACACACATTATCACTTTCATACATATACTAGATATACCCGGCGTTTCCCGGTATTAGATATAACGCTAAATTCTTTTCAAAAATAAAGTAAAAAAAAAAAAAAAAAAAAAAAAAAACGGAAAAAAACTGAGACATGTGGATGGGAGTAATATGTTTTTTAAACGGATCACGGGTAAGTAAACAAAATACTAGAGCTGAGATTGAACCCAAAACCTAAAGACAGTGATTCAAGTACAATAACCATTAGACTAGCTTGACATGGTCTTTAAAAATGTTTTCAAATCTCGTGAAAGATTTGACAAACAGATGAAAATTCGATGACACCCCACAAACCAATGTTTTTTCAATTTAGATCCATTAGTAGCCCTTTTTCCCAGGAGGAAAACCGATTAAAGTTTTCCACACGTCTGAATACGCTATACACCAAATTTCGAGTCTGTAGATAAAAAAATTCGTTGAATATATAGGTTGAAAAGTGTCCTCACACTCACATTCTCACTTTTATGGATATAAGTATTTATCATTGGCTTATTTTTTTTATTTTAAAGTAGTATTTTTTAGCTCCTTACATCAAGTGGCTTTATGCCTTCTCTGGCGCGATTTTCTATATATAAATCTTTGAAAGTTATTAAGAGATTATATTTGAAGAAATTATTTTCGGCTTCATAAAATAGAAATAAAAATAGTAAATCGTAATGAAAAGTCAAAGATTTCGTATATATTTTTGGAATCTAATTGTAGAAAAAGAAAGAAACATTTCTTTAAAAAAAAATGTATGTCTTTACAGTTTATGAACCGTACTGAAATAATAATGTCATTACAGTTCTTCGTCAAAATGCTTCTTTGTTTTGCATATAATAAAAATTCTAGATTTGAAATTTAACTGTTTAAAATCATAAAATTTAAATTACTAAATCATGATATGTGTGTATATATATATATATATATATATATATATATATATATATATATATATATGTGTGTGTGTGTGGGTGTGTGTGTGTGTGTGTGTTTTATTTTTTTTCTATTACCGTTTTATCTGTTTGGCTACATATGTGTCAGATGTTGGACCATGTTTACGATCCAGCAGCTTCGTTAGGCCTCGCAGAAGTGGTTGTTAGTTATTGGAGAAAAGGTGTTTTTAAGAAAAAAAAAAAAAAAAAAAAGACAAAAGTAAAGCACTCTCTTCCAGTTTTTACTAATTACCAGTTTTACTATGTATATATATATATATATATATATATATATATATATATATATATATATATATATATTACTTTGTGCTTCCTTTTTAAAATTAAATGTTTTTACCTTTTTTTCAAGGTGTTTTTTAACATATTTTATTAACTACTTGTTCTTATTATTAGCTCAATTTCCTATTTGGTTGCATCGAGCTTTTACATCTGGTTGAGATTACTTTATAAATATTAACTCTTCAATATTTATAATATACCTTAGTTTCGCCATCTTGGATTATTTTGGTAAACTTAACTGAAATTCTTCCATATATATACATATATATATATATATATATATATATATATATATATATATATATATACATATATATGTACATATATATATATATATATATATATATATATATATATATATATATATATATATATATATATATTCATCCACATACAGTATTGTTTCGCTGGTTCACATCTCATCAGCGCAGCTTATATATATATATATATATATATATATATATATATATATATATATATATATATATATTCGTTAATTAATCATTATATCATATGAAGCCATCTACATGAGGCGTCGGCCAGACTGGAGAAACAATGCATTCGATGATGAGTCACTCGTTAATGCACATGTCGAAGCTCTGGGGACAAACTTCACTTTGACGAATTCCTTTTGCCTTTTTTCTCTTCTAGATTACGGCCTTTTATATTCCAAAGCTGTTAAGTATCAAACCAGGCTCGATATTTACAATGTGATATGGACGAAAACCACGCAAGTATTCGAAGCAACACATTAGCAAAATATATAAAAATAATAACCATTGAATTTCAACAAATGTGTTGATAGTGCTCAATTAAACGAGCAAGATATCAATTTATTCAATTTTTGAATGAAGTAATATATATATATATATATATATATATATATATATATATATATATATATATATATATATATATATTAGAGGGACCTGTGAAAATTCCACAGGGGACTCATTCATATGTAATATATTGATACTGGCATGTTCAGCGTAAATATAGACGCTCTGATTTTATTGTAGCACTTTTGCTAAAATATCAAAGCATTTATCTAAACTAGCAGGTACGCCCGGCTTAGCCCGGTCGTAAAATAAGCTTAAATATGATATTTTAATTCTTGCAGATTTCGTATATATTTTTATAGAGTTAATGTTCTATCGGTTTGTATATATTATAAAGTTGCGATTTTAAAAATAAAAAATATATCTATGTGATTTGGATTCATCAGCTTTAATCGAAACCGCATCCCAAACTTATATATATATATATATATATATATATATATATATATATATATATATATATATATATATATATATATATATATATATATATATATATATAATTATGTATATAACACTATAGCTCCTTCAGCTATAATCGAAACCGAAACCAAGACTTTTGAAAAATTCTTGATAAAATTATTTTTGATAAATAGATTATTATAATCGAATATAATCGAAACCGACACCAAAACTCATGAGGAATTCTTGGTAAATTATTTATTAAAAAATAGATCACTTAAGTGTCATCTTCTATGATCGAAACCGAAACCAAAATTATGAAGAATTATTCTTAAAATTATTTATAAAAAAATTAAATGAATTGAGTGCTATCAGCTATAATCGAAACCGAAACCAAAACTTATGAAAAATTCTTGCTAAAATTATTTATTATAAGAAATGGAAGTACATAACAATTAAACGACCCGGATTTAAGCATGACACAGAAAATAACACGCACGCTATCCTATTAATATATATATATATATATATATATATATATATATATATATATATATATATATATATATATGTGTGTGTGTGTGTGTGTGTGTGTGTGTGTGTGTGTGTGTGTGCGTGTGTGTGTGCGTGTGTGTATGTTTGTGTGTGTGCTCGTGCGTGTGTGTGTACTAGCAAGCCACCCGGCATTGCCCAGCTGTCAAATAGACCTAAATATTATATTTTAATTAATACAGAAACTTAGACATGTGTAACGTTATAGAAGTAGCTCTCATTTCGTTCTTCCTCACGTCTATCGACCCCATCGAAATGCCAAACAAATAAAAGAAATACTTTGAACTCACTTTTTTTAAGAGACATTTTTATTTCCTGTCCGTGCTCCTCATTATACATAACAAATTTTGACAGAGCTGTCACCGTCTAGCGGGGAATCATTGTCGTCCGCTCTCTTTCTACTGCTGTTCATACCATCACGTTTTTCCCACTCCAATCTCTCTGTCTAACTGCTGGCGCTGCTATCTCTGCGTGACGTCACCAGTCCTGCTACCGCCTACTGCCCCTTCTTCTATTTCACTGCAGCGACTGTTGTCTACGTGACATCGCCGCACTTCATGGTACATATGTGTGTATGAGTATAATGTTTTTTTTCTTCTAAACAGTTCACTTTTAGTAAGTAAAAAAAATAATACTGGAGCTGAGATCGAAACCAAAACTTTAAGACATTGAGTCAAGTACAATAACCACTAGTCCAGCTTGACACAATCTTTTAAAAGTGTTTTATTCTTAACATAAAGAAAGTGTTTTGTTTCACGACCGCGCATGCGCAGTAGTGAAACAGTCGACAAACAGAAAAAATCCAATGATCTCAAATTACTCATTTTTCAGTTTTTACCCCTTAGCAGCTCTTTTTTCTAATGAAAACCAATTATAAAGTTTTTCATATATTATACTCTATATACCAAATTTCATGTATGTAGATCAAAACTTCGTAGAGCATATAGGTTGAGAAGTATTCTAATACGTCCCGAAAATGTGAGGCAACTAGGCGACGTAGCAGGTCGATTCAAAGCATGCTGGATCCATGCATGCTTTGAATCGACCTGTTACGCACACCATTTGAAAAGGGAAAATTTTTCCGAAATTAATAATAGAATACGTCGCATAGACTTACAAGTAAGACATTTTACCATACAACTGAATAAATATATATATAAAATATATATATATATATACTTATTGATTTGTAAATCGCCACTTGTTCTCGTCTCCTCTTACCAACAGCGACTATAATTCATTCCTCGCATTGTGACAGCCTTCTAAATCTCTTTTACACACACACACACACACACACACACACACACACACACACACACACACACACACACACACACACACATATATATATATATATATATTATATACATACATATGTATATTATATATATATACATACATATATATATTATATATATACATGCATATATATATATTATATACATATACATATATATATGTATATATATATATATATATATATATATATATATATATATATATATATATATATATATTGCATACACATGCAGTACTGTTTCGCTAAAATAACTGTACTTCTTAGACTTTTATTATTTATTATTATTTTATAATTTTTATACGTTTTATACTTTTTTAATCCCATATTCCTTTTTATTTTCATCATGTTATTCTACAATTTGATTATCGTCTGTCTTATTCACTTATAATTTTTCTATTTTATCCCTTATAATTTATCCCCTTACCTTTATTATTTTATTATATTAATTATTTCTACCTTCATTATATAATAAAAGATATATTACTTCCACAGAGATCACTTTAGTTCTCCCATTCCCTCCTCAAACAGTCACAATATTTTATCTCTCACTGCACAATTACTTCGATCCTAATGTAGTTATCGCTAGACGTCGCATCCCTATTATGTTACCTAACATCTTCTCTCCTCTTCTGATGAGGAGCATTAGGCTTCGAAATACCAAGGATGGAATACTGTTGCCATATCTGGGCAGGAGCTGCTAAAAACAGCCTATCCTGCCTTGACAGAGTACAAAATAGACTTCATGGCTTAGTGGGGGATGCCCTTTTCTCTACCCTGCAACCTCTCTCCCACAGAATAGACGTTGCGAGCCTATCCTTGTTTTATCGTTATTTCCATGGCAGGTGCTCGTCTGAACTCCAATATCTGGTCCCCCCCTCGCCAATCTTTCACGAAAAACATCCGTCTAGCTGAATCCAGTGTGAAAAATTTCCCCAACTCTTTATCTGTGCCTAAATCAAAACGTGGATTCCATGAACAAAGCTTCTTTCTTAGAACTGCACGGCTGTGGAACTCTGTTCCGTCTGCCTGCTTCCCACCTGACTACAACTTGGATGTCTTCAAGTCCAACGTTAACAAATTCCTAATGAACCGCCCCCTTAAGTAAACACTTCATCAAATCTCCACACTAACGTAATGTACTTGCAATAACCCTTATCCCTGAGTGGCTTCCGGGTCTTGATAAGTGGTGATCACTGTGTAAAAAAAAAAAAAAAAAGAAAAACATGGTATAAAGATTTTTTTACTTAATCAGCACACCTGATTGACGTATCATCCTTATTGAATAAATGAACAGATTTATATACATTAGTATATTTTTATATTGTTGGTTTCTTATTTTATTGATATTAACGAACAAGATAAATACAACTGATACGTCGCACACTTTGCCCACTTCAAAATAAATGTCTAATCAAAAGCATAGTTTACCAGTCCACAATATTTGTGAAAGAGAACCCGAATAATAAGAAATATTATGTAGGTATGAGTTCCTTCGATTTCAAAACCCAATATTATGACCACAAAAGTACATTCAAAGATAAAAAAAACACCGAATGAAAACAACTCTAGCAAAGAAATACTGGGAACTCTTAAGAAAGCCGACGTTCGCCGGTAGTCCAATGGAAAATAGTAAGACAAGCAAACACATGTAGAGACCTAGACGATCCATGTAGATTTGCTATCCTACATTTTAAAGAACCCCAACATCTATTAAACTGTAGGAGAGAAATAGCGAACCACTGTGTTTACAGAATAAACTTTATTCTAAGATAGCGATACAAAATACTTTAAAATTAACAATAACAATAGAAAAAAAAATGCATATACATACATTATTACACACACACACACACACACACACACACACACACACACACACACACACATATATATATATATATATCACTTAACATAAAAAACACATTTGACTTCGTTTAAAATAGGTCAGAATTCTAGATATCTACGCTCCCCGCTAAAATAGCACACATAAAGGAAGGGGTGAACCGGAGGTCAAGTAGGCTTTTGTCCTGTAGGTGCCTGCTCATTAGCTGATTAGGAAGGGAGAGGTGAAAACTAGAAAGCTGATTGGCCAACTAAAAACTCAAAAGAATGTGCGTATATAAAAACGCGAGACAACCACAACTCCCCGCATAAATCTGATGAATCCTAGCGTGGATGAAACGCGGAACATTCTGTGTAGTTTAATTGCCATATATATATTATAACTTACTATATATATATATATATATATATATATATATATATATATATATATATATATATATATATATATATATATACTAGCAAAAGTACCCGTCATTGACTGGGTTCAAAAACAGCCTACAGAAAATGGACTCTGATTTATGAAAGTATGATAGGTTATGAAAAGGAACGGTTGTAAAGAGATAGTTTCGAATTTGGGGGCATCAAAACCAAAGCAAAATATGATGAAAGTAAAAATAAAATAGATAAACCCCATAATTTATTATACCATACCTGTTCACACTGAAACACTTATCACAATATTCTGTGGATCTATATTAAAAAAACTTGTTAAACTTTGTGACATATTTTCATTCTATGGAGGTCAGGTGCAAACGAACACCCCATAATTTTATTATACCATATTTCTTCAAACTGAAACATAATTATCAAAGTATACTTACGCAGATAGATATGAAAAGTCTTTATTAAAGTTTGTGCCTATTTCCATTCTATGGAGGCCAGGCGCGGACGCAGACCACACAATTTTATTATACCATCCCTATTTAAGTTAAGACATACTTATCAAAGTATTATTAAGTACATCTATATCAAAAACACTTGTAAATGTTTTTGTTTTTTTAATTTTTTATTTCCATACTTTTTGGACCAGGCGCGTACGCAGACCCCACAATTTTAATGAATCATCATTATGCCATATCAAACATACCAATTCCTGTGTCTCGATACATCTTCTATCATTATATGTAATCAGTTTTCTATAATAGTCAATCATATAGGAGCCTATTCGTGACCAGGCACACACACAGACGTTCAGCTTTATATTATAGATATATATACACCCTATGTCAGAATTATATGCAAATCGATATTTTTGTTCTAACTCCGATAGTTTTCAATAAAAATACGTGAAACCGCACGTTATACGGCAACACAAATGCATGCGCAGATATAACATTTTAAGCTGATCTGCCCAATAGCGAGCAAACGACAGCCATTTTGGACCATCTTGCATGAAGCGAGCATCAGTTTTGAAGTGGCATAAGAGATTCAAAGATGGCAGGAATCTTTAAGATATGAAAGGAAGTACGCAGGAAGGATGAGAGGCATGAGAGGCGTAAGAAAGTAAAAACACTGGAGTTTATTGGCTCAATAAAGAATTAAATAAATTTAATAAAAAGAAAAAGAAAGAAAAAGAAAGAACAGAGAAACTTTTTCTTTTTTCTTTTCTTTTTCTTTTCTTTTTTCTTTTTATTCCACCTCTTTGTCCTATTAAGTCTTCATGTTCCTCCCCCCCATCGCTTTCTGTGTTTGAAGCTTAGAATGTCTCTTTACCTTCCACCCCTCCCGTTGAAATTTAGCATTTCAAGATTTTATTTTTATAAATTAAAAAATATGTATTTCATTTCTTCCATTTGAGAGCATGTCCAAGAGCGAAATATAATATGTTTTTTTATCTATATAGACAAATATTACATGATCGTAATATTTGTCTATATAAATAAAAAATATTATATTTTGTTCTTTTTTATTGAGCACTCTTAATAATCTCGTTTTGATTCATGAGTTTTATCTCTTGAATACCTTTATCTTGGTGTTTATAAATAACTATATATATATATATATATATATATATATATATATATATATATATATATAAGCGAGAATAAGACACAGATTAAAAAATCAGGTGAAATATCCTGATAGATATTACTTGAGGTAATACTTTCAGGGTGATCCTAGCCAAAAAGGAGAAGCTCAATATTTAACAATAGAGCAATATATGGACTGCCCAGGTTGTACGAAAATCCTTTTCCATTAATTATTTTCATATAATTATTATTCACCACCCAAAAAACTTTTTAATTTCTTCTTATTGAAAATCCATGGATTAAGGAAATTATCATAAACCCCTTCTATATATTCCTTTTGTCAAACAATAAATTTTTAACTCGAATATGTGTCTATATTTTGATTTTCAGAATTTAACTTTAACCACTAAACTAATATATATATATATATATATATATATATATATATATATATATATATATATATATATATATATATATGTATGTATGTATGTATGTATGTATGTATGCGTATATTGTGTGGAAATTTATTTATTTCAACAGTCTAGTTCACACCGTTCTAGAATCTAGAATCAACAACATACAATACGAATGTTCCACTTTGACTTATATTTTTTTCTGTGATTGGCTCGGCTCAGCACGAACTTGCCAAATGGCTGTCGGAAGTTCTCGATCCGAACAAAAGGAAACCGTGTTCGTGATGATTCAACTCGCAAATCAAAGTGTAACGTTTGCTTCGCTCGAACATTTCCGTATTTATTTTATTCCGAAAAATATATATATATATATCCAAATTCGTCGAAAGGTTGTCGGGTGAATATTGGTATTTTGGAATTTATTTTATTTATTCTATTTTATTTTATTTATTTATCCATTTATTTTATTTATTCATTTTATTTTATTTATTTATTCATTTATTTTATTTATCCATTTTATTTTATTTATTTATTCATTTATTTTATTTATTCATTTTATTTTATTTATTTATCCATTTATTTTATTTATTCATTTTATTTTATTTATTTATCCATTTATTTTATTTATTCATTGTATTTTATTTAATCATTTTATTTTATTTATTTATTCATTTATTTTATTTATCCATTGTATTTTATTTATTCATTTTATTTTATTTATTTATTCATTTTATTTTATTTATTTATTCATTTTATTTTATTTATCCATTTTATTTTATTTATTTATCCATTTTATTTTATTAATTCATTTTATTTTATTTATTTATCCATTTATTTTATTTATTCATTGTATTTTATTTAATCATTTTATTTTATTTATTTATTCATTTATTTTATTTATCCATTGTATTTTATTTATTCATTTTATTTTTTTTATTTATTCATTTTATTTTATTTATTTATTCATTTTATTTTATTTATTCATTCTATTTTATTTATTTATCCATTTATTTTATTTATTCATTTTATTATATTTATTTAATCATTTATTTTATTTATCCATTTTATTTTATTTATTTATCCATTTTATTTTATTTATTCATTTTATTTTATTTATTTATCCATTTATTTTATTTATTCATTGTATTTTATTTAATCATTTTATTTTATTTATTTATTCATTTATTTTATTTATCCATTGTATTTTATTTATTCATTTTATTTTTTTTATTTATCCATTTATTTTATTTATTCATTGTATTTTATTTAATCATTTTATTTTATTTATCCATTTATTTTTTTTATTCATTTTATTTTATTTATTTAAAATGTTTATTAATCCACATATAAAAATCAAGTTATTTATTTACAAAATGGCAAACCCTATCTTGCGCAAAAGTGGATTAGAACTCTTACATACTTTTACTCTCAGCCCTGAACCCCACGCGACCATTTTTATTCTCATTGGTTTAATGATTTAATGCCGAATCCAAAGATTTTGAAGAAAATTTTTTAATAGAATATATTTGTTGTTTTCAATTCGGTTTCTATTTAACCCATAGTTGGGACCCTAACAGGTACTACCACTCTGTCAGACTTGACTTGGGAGCAATGGCAATTAAAGGGTGGCTCCACACTCCCCAACGCCCTGTCGGTGGGGCATTAGAATACACCGACTGCCCTCGTGCAGAGGGTAAAAGTCCCTCAATGGGGGTCCTGGATATGACCTTAAACTATATTCAGTGGTGAGGCCCCAGCTTGCGGGCTTTGGAGAGTGTGGAGCCACCCTTTAATTACCATTGCTCCCAGGTCCACTCTGACCCGGAGTGGTAGTACCTGTTAGGGTTCCAACTATAGGTTAAATAGAAACCGACTTGAAAACAACAAATATATTCTATCAAAAAAATTTTCTTCAAAATCTTTGGATTCGGCATTAAATAACCCGAAAAGGGTTGATATGCCGTAAAACAAAAACAACCAACCAACCAACCAACCAACCAACCAACCAACACTCCCCAAAGCCCACAAGCTGGGGCCTCACCACTGGATATAGTTTAAGGTCATATCCAGGACCCCATTGCTTTAATGTAAAACATTCAAAACAAGTACTCATCCAGCTACAACCACATTTTTTCGTGTGCTGTAAACTAAACGAAAATTTCATGAACAATGTTTTTATTTTCTAAAACTACTCGCCTGTTGAACACATTGCCGCGGTGTTACTTTCTAGGTGACTATAACATGGTCGCTTTCATGTCTGGCGTAAACAATTTTTTTGTTGCGTTGTTTCCTTAAATAATCAAATTCTGCCTAATTTTCATCAACACCGATCATTACTGTGTTGTTTAACTTGTCTCTCATTAACCTTTATCCTTGAGAGGCCTTTGCGCCTTTTTAACTTATTGTAATAGAGCGTTGACTAACGAGAAAAGCAGCAGCAGTCGCATTTAAAGTACGTCTTCAAATTCAATCTGTCCTTTGAGAACTCTACCAAACTCCTCCGCCAATTTTAGGTCTAAACACTTGAAATTTCAGATATAGGTTCCTGGGACATGTTAAGGGGTTATAATAGTGGTTAAAGTTTTTAAAAATTGACTCTACTAAATTACTCAGACAATTTCTGATCTAAACATTTGAAATTTTATATGAACGGTATTAAGGGATGGGGCAATCTTTTTAATCGCTTTGTGCCGAAAATTTGAGCTTCCAATATATAAATGTATGTATGTTTGCATGTCTGCCAAAACTTTCGACACAGGCGACGGATTTTCACAAGATCAGAATCGTTTTGAAGCACGATCCTTCAGTCGACAAATACCGAAAAATTGGTTAAAAACATTAATATCTTCATCTTAAACTGGCACTTTTCTACAATGGGGTCGCTTTTTTTCGCTGATATTTTCGAAAGTCATCCCCTCTTTTCGATTGTCTAACCTTAATTTAACCCTACGTCACTTCTGGCGGTGGTCGTAACAGAAACAACGTCAGGTTTTTCCCGTTTTTGTCTCCCTTTGCGGTACGAGTTTGAGCCTGCCTTCCTACTACCACTTTTTTTTTGCTTAACATACACCTTCCAACAATCGGGCAATGCCGGGCATATATATATATATATATATATATATATATATATATATATATATATATATATATATATTAATGTTGAAGCGATTAATCGGAATTGGAATAGGAAATCAGAAAATTCAGAACTTTTGTGAGTATTGGAATCTGTATCAGAATCGGAAAAAACTGTGCCTATTTTCCGATGTCAAAAATGATTAATTATCTTTTTTTTATTTGATTTTGTTTAAATTAAAAAAAATATTTTCGTTTTATTTGTTGGTAGTAATAATGAAATTATAAAATTAAAAAATAATTATTGATTTTAAAATAATCAGTAGAAGTAAAATCTATAGATCCTCCTCTAAAAGTTTTACGGTTGAGAAAATATATACGTTTTATACTCTTGCACGGGAACATAATTGGCCATGCATGAAACTCAGCCAAATCGTATAATAACCAATGACTCCGACCAAAATATTCCAAATTTACTAAATCATACCGTAAATACCAACAACCCACAAAATAATTCCTACAATTGTTTTCCTACGATTAATTCGCAACAAACTGACCAATATATATCTGACTGAAATAAATAAATATACCAATAAACATAATCTAAATACATACTTAAATAATGGGACAAAATGGAAATCCGATATAAAAACTCACATATCTATCAGCGCAACTTCTAATTTAATAAAACTGAAAATCTCAAACCATGTACATTCTTTCAAAAACGAAAATACCCAGAATAAAAAAGGTACTTCTTTAACTACCGTAATTAAAAATCCAACACTTAAGAAAATTTCTTACTCAATCAATTGGGATATACTAAAAAAAGCAAAATAATGCACTCCAGGCTCTAAATTTTGTAATCATTTGCATCTTCGAGGCAGTTAAAATAATCACTTTCCCTAAACCTACAATGACTACTAAGAACGAATTGGTCTCACAATGCAACCACAATAGAAAATTTAAATACAGTCATGTTGAAATAGATAATTTAATATTTGGCAATAAAACAATACCCACTACATATTATCATTTACTCAACAAACTCAATCTTACCATATTCTCTTATATCTAATATATTATATGCATTATGAGTCTTTCAATCGGTCAAATCGACTGTTTCTCTTTTTAAATCGTTCTTCTTTCATACTCAACCAATTACATGTTTACATGTACATGTTAACATCTTGACTCTGGAGTTCTACTTTTAGAAAACACCATTTAATATTATTTAAGCACTAATATTCATCTACACCTAGCACTATTTAGAACTCCCTTAATTCTACCATTCTAACTCATAATTTGCATATTAAATCATAACTTTAGTAATATGCCTCGGAACTACCTTCCACAATCTATATGAAAATCGAAACTTTGATTCATTCAGCAATAACTCATCTTATGTACCGTTCCGCAATTTCCTTTTGTCTACAATTCATGCAAGACATCTCAATTATATCCTAATATTAAATGGTTAGACTTTTATAAGACAATAACATTAGCATTAAAAATAAGATAAATATTCATTTAAAATACTGTCTAAAATTAACTTAAAACTCTTATTTATATTTATATTTATATGGATAATATTACTAATCATCTTTTACTGTTATTACCCTAGGCATTCTAACTGATATTTGAGTTTTTTATATTTTAGCTTCATAATATATAGTTTATAAATATGTACATTTTTCAACCTTACCCTCTTACTTCAGCAGTAATTTATTCATTTAAGATTTTATTAAATATTGATAGTACTTCGTAGGTTTTATAATTTTATAGTTTTATTGCTAACAACTTTTACTCCTATAAACCGTCCCCCTCTTCCCATTCTCACGTTTGACCGATTTATTTTCGCTGCAAGTTGTTTGTCGCATTCAATTTTACACAACGCTAACCCGCGCGACATACTAACAATAACTTCCGTTATGGATGTTTTCCTTTTTTTTTCTCTCTTTCTTTCTCGCCTCCCTCTTTAAATCTTTTATTTAAACACTTAATCATAATAAAAAAGATTTAATACTTTTTCTTTGATTTTTTTCTCTCCATTTAATTAAATACACAAAGAAATATGCCTAAACGTTTATTTCAATTTTAAAGTTTCTAAGATTTTTATTTTTTTATATTATTTTATTTTATTTTAAATCCACCTTTAAAATACCAAATTTGAACTTTTAAAATTCTAATTATCTTGATTTTATCAAGAATATTTCGCTAATTGGGATATTCATTTTTAACGATTGGATTTTACTTTATAAGACCGTCTTTCTACGGATATATTCTACAGATCTTCCAACAAAAAATGAGGCAGAATAAATCTATAATTCTCCATTCCCGAAGGATCATTACCAATTACTCTGGATGCTATATTGAAAAGAATTGAAATTTATCTTGAATGTGGATTTCTTCAACTAATTTTGAATCTAATAGCATCATCCTATTCTATTTCAGGATCACTATTCGATTCAGATACTAACATCTCATATCCTTTTTTGTTTCAACCCTTATTTTCTTTCTCGGTGTCCTTAAAAAATTTAATCTTTAATATATTTTCTATGTCTTGGCTGAATAGCAAAGTTATATAAAATCAGATTCAATATTTTTTCCAAAGACTTTCCTCTGATGAAATAAACCTATATCGAAAATCCATCGATTAAGGACATTTGAATTGTGTTCATTGTTTTAAATAATAAATTTAATAAATTTTTGTTTTGAAAAGTTATATTTTTCTGAATGAAATTTAAATAAAATACTATATATATATATATATATATATATATATATATATATATATATATATATATATATATATATATATACACGAGGGGCGTGCAATAAGTATTCCCATAGCAGTAGAGCAACGAAAGTTGGCACAGTTATTAGTCTTTCTCTACATAAGAAACACCCAGAGTTATGCATTTCTCCCATCGTTTGAGGCAGCTCTGGAGACCGTTTTTGTAGAACACACCAGGTTGGTCCTCCAACCATGATGTGACTTCAGAAATCAAGGCTGCATCATTTGGGAAACGCTTTCCTTTCAAAAACAACTTCATGGCTGGGAAGAGGTGATATTCAGAGGGTGCAAGGTCAGGAGAGTATGGAGGATGGGGAAGGATTTCGTAACCACACGCCCGTGCTTCTGATCTGGCGACATGCGAGTTGTGGAGCGGAGCGTTGTCCTGCAGAAGGAGGGTACCTTTGATGATCTTGCGCCGTCTCTTGATTTTCATAGCTTCCCTTAATTTCCTCAAAAGTGAAGCATAATAAGCTCCTGTAATTGTAGTACACTTTGCCAGGAAATCTGTCATCCCTGCTCCGTCCCGGTCCCAGAAGACTGTGAGCATGACCTTGTTGCACACTTGCCTTCTTTGGAGGTGATGAGTCCAAGTGCTTCCACTGCATTGACTGGGCTTTGGTCTCTGGATCATAGTGATGGACCCAGTTTTCATCCTGTGTAATCAGTCTTTTGAAAAACTTTGACTCATCTTCTTGGCATATCTCTAACTTCATCCTCGATCACTCGACGTGTTCTCGCTTCTGAAATGATGTGAGCAACCTGGGAATCCATCTGGCAGACATCTTATGCGTATGCAAACGTTCATGAATGATAGTTTCCACTGACCCTGTACTAATCTTGACATCTTGGGCTATTTGGCAAATAGTAATGCGCCGATCTTCCAAAATGGCAGCCTCAACTTGACGGACAGATACCTCATCAATGGCAGAAGGGGGGACCAGGTCTGGGAACAGTTTCCACAGACTTCCGGCCATGTTTGAATTCACGATGCCAGCGTTTTACAAGGTCATACGATGGGGCATTATCACCATAAGTTTCTTTCATTTCATCAAAAGTCTCCTGTGGTGTGCGTCCTTTCAAATACAAAAACCGGATCACTGCTCGAGATTCAACAGGCTCCATTTCACACCTGACTCCGTTCAAATACGTGTAAAACAGAAACTACAATTAGTTCAGAGTTGTAATTTGCCACATAACCCATAGAGATATAAATAATTGCACATGCAAAATTTCAGTTAGATCAGACAAATGGAAGTGGGTCAGGGACATTACTTATTGCACTCCCTCGTATAAATATATATATATATATATATATATATATATATATATATATATATATATATATATATATATATATATATGTAAATTCCTAGTTTGTATTTAAATTTGATTCAGTGCTAAGTAAGAGCTTTGTTCATGGAAATTTAAATAAAAACTATATATATATATATATATATATATATATATATATATATATATATATATATATATTCATAGTTTTTATTCAAATTTCATTAAGAAAAATAATTTTTCAAAACGAAAATGTATTATTTAAGATAGATAGATAGATAGATAGATAGATAGATAGATAGATAGATAGGACAATAAAGTTACAAATGTGTACCGTCACACATTAATTTATTTTGAACTGTTTAAAAAAGGTTATGGAAATTACGCATTCAAATAAATGTCTTTCGGTCATCCGTCTGCATTATACATGTAATATTACAAAATATTATTTATTGATTGAATATATTTATTGATTTGATTACCAGTTGGTTGTACTATAAGGTGGTACTATAAGGGAGATGAATTAGTATATATATATATATATATATATATATATATATATATATATATATATATATTATATATATATATATATATATATATATATATGAATTTAGTTTTATACAAAAGGGATTAAAAGATGGTAGAAACCCTTAATTTTTATTTATAAAGGTTCCACAGACATGTAGTGCTAAGAAAGAATCTTTGTTCATGGAATTTACGTTTAGATTTAAGCACAAACGAAGAGCGGGGGAAGTTATTGGTAGTGGTTTCAGCTAGAGGAGCGTTTTTATGAAAGTTTGGCAAGGAATGACGACAGAGTGGAGCTCAAACGAGCAATTTCTATGAAACGATAGAACAGAGAAAGGCACGCAACGTATCTTCCGTGGAAAAGAGGTTGCAAGGAAGAGAAATAGCATTTTCTTTTAGGCTGCGAAGTCTATTTTGAAATCTGTCAAGGCAAGATAAGGTGCTTCTGGCAGTTCCTGCCCAGATGTAGCAACAGTACTCAATCTTATGACGTATTTGGCTCTTATAGAGGTAGACAATTGGATGAGCAGTGAGATATCAACTGGAGCGGTGGAATGACCATACTATTTTTCCAACGACCTTGTCCACAGATTTTATGCACGTGTTCGATTTCAGATCAAGAGTGAAGGTCAGACCAAGAAGTTTGTCAAAACATAGAGCCCCCCCCCCAAGACGAAAACCATTCATTTCAATTGATGTCAAACGGGGATCAGACCGTTCATAGTGGAAGATAGAAGCTTGATTTTAGATGCATTAAAACTAACCCAGACACCTCTTTCCCCATTGCACCACGTGCTCAAGATCAGAGGAGAGTGAATCAGAGAAAACTTGGTCAGTTATTCATGAATATAGAGATACTTCCGATTTTTGTGCAATTTTCAGAACAACTATTAACAAGAAATAAATATTTCTTAACTTGAAACCAAAATTTTAAATAACATTCATATATTTTTATTTTTATTTATTTTTTATTTTTTCTTGGAATTATTCGAGATGAGTAATTTGTGTATTTACTTATTTGCAAACTGTTATCCTCATCTTCATAGTTGTTGCTGTTTCATGACATCCTCTGTCCTTCTTCAGGTTTTTAACTGCGACAGGATAGGAATGTTGAGTTTCGTAACTGTACCCCAGTAACGTGCTGAGACGACAACAGTGGAAGGCAGTAATTACTTTGGATACAGTTACGAGACCCAACATTCCTATTTCGTCCTGGTTAATCTCATGAAAAAGGCCAGACGATAAGTTGGGCGAAACCTGGTGAAAGCAACAAGAACTATGAAGATGGGGATACAGTCCGCAAATAAATAAAAAAAAAAAACTTTTCATTGATGAGTTTCTTATAACACACAAGACTAAAACTTTCGCATTCGTTTTAACAAATTTTAACATTTTGGTAATTTTTTTATACAAATTTATTAACTTTTTTAAAAGTAAATAAATTTGTATAAAAATTTGTAAAAATTTGTATACTACTCTAAAGGAATACAAAGAAAGCATAACTCAATTCGCCTGAGCGATGGTGAATGTTTTGGAGGAAGCTCTTTCCTTTAACTTACAATATAGTTTTTAAAAATGCTATATGAGAACCAAGTGCGTCCAAGGACTTACAATATAGTAATATATAAAAGCCAAGTACGTCCAAGGATGGAGTACTGTTTCCACATCTGGTCAGGAGCTGCTAAAAACAGCCTATCCTGCTTGACAGAGTACAAAATAGACTTCGTGGCTTAGTGGGGAAATGTCCTTTTCTCTTCCCTGTAACCTCTCTCTCACAGAAGAGACGTTATGAGCCTGTCTTTGTTTTATCATTATTTCTATGGCAACTGCTCATCTGAGCTCCAATCTCTAGTCCCCCCTCGCCAATCTTTCAGGAAAAACACCCATCTAGCTGAAACCACTGTCAATAATTTTCCCCATTCTTTATCTGTGCCTAAATTAAAATGTACATTCCATGAACACAGCTTCTTTCTTAGAAGTGCACGTCTGTGGAACTCTCCTCCGTTTGCCTGTTTCCCACCTGACTATAACTTGGATGTCTTCAAGTCCAACATAAACAAATTCCTGATAAACCGCCCCCTTAAGTGAGACACTTTATCGAATCTTCATTACTAACGATTACTACGATATTATCCCATTGATTACTGTGCACGCACTAACCCTTATCCCCGAGTGGCTTCCGGGCCTTGATAAGTGGTGACTACCGTGTAAAAAAAATCAAGTTAGTCATTCTAAAGAATGGAAAAGAGCATTTAAGCAAAAATACGAAGCTTTTTGTCTAAGAGGTCGAAACAATCATTGAATAAAAAAACAAACACGACAAATATACAGGGTTGTTAATGAGAAGGAGAGAGAGGGCGGGGATAATGGGGTAAAGGACTCCTAAAGGCGTTGCACTCTTAACTTAACTTCAAAATTATGTAATTGCTAATGAATAATAATAAAAAGTCACGTTGTTGTCGGTAATCATTGCATTAAATTCATCTAAAAAAAAAACGAGAAATTCAAAATCATGGCAATCGTTAACATATATATTCAAATTTTTGCCTTTTTCAACCCTACTGGAAATTCGCAGCCACGTCTGAGAAAACATGGCAACCAACGACAATTCCAATGAACGGTTAGTGGTTTCGCCTTTGCTTCATTACCCGAAAGGAGTGTCGTTTCATAGAACAGTTATTATCCACAGGCTCTTAAAAATGTCATCATCCAGTTTAAAATGATAACATCAAAACTATATTTCTGATTATAAATGAACAATATATATTTAAAAATCGGAAATTATCTATATCGCTATAAAAGTGAGAAAGTATGTGAGGACGCTTCTCAACCTATACACTTAACGAATTTTTTATCTACGGACTTGAAATTTGGTATGTACAGGGCAGTCAGACGCGCGGAAAACTTTCTAATCGGTTTTCACCCAGAAAGGTTGCTAAATGGTCAAAATTGAAAATTTGGTACGAGTGAGGTGATCGGATTTTTATCTGTTTGTCAACTGTTTCACGATTACGTATGCGCAGCCGTAAAACATGTCAGATTCTTTATGTTAAGAATAAGAAGGTTTAATAATACCGCGTAAAGATCGTGTCAATTTGGTCTAATTCTTACATACTTAACTCACTGTCTTTAGGTTTTGGTTTCGATCTCAGTTCGAGTGTTGTTTTGCTTACAAATGAACTGTTTAGAAAAAACAACAACATAATACTGGTATGCACATGTCTCAGTTTCTGTATGAATTAATATTTATGCGTATTTTACGACCGGGCAATGCCAGGCGGCTTGCTAGTGTAGAATAAAGTTATCTACTGAATTTTCCGAGCAGTTCGCGTTAAACGCCGAAAGGTGCCGAATTGCGCTGAGCCAATGAAATTTCAGCAGCCAAAGCTAATTAGATATTATTGCTTTATTATAAAAAAAACTAAAAATCTATCGTGATTTGAATAATAAAAATCATTGAAAAATTTTTATTATTGCTTTCTATCAATTGTTTGCTATTTGAAAATAAATATTTTTAAAATTAATATCTTTAGAAATTTTGGAATTTTCAATGTTGTATTATTCTTATAATCGATTGTTTTATTGTTTAAAAAAGCTTCATATATATAAATATATATATATATAATATATATACATAGTATATATAATATATAATATATATATATAACATACATATAATATATATATATATATATATAGTCTTTGAAGTTTTTAACCTTTAAAACTATACAAAAAATATTTTTATCATTATATATATATATATATATATATATATATATATATATATATATATATATATATATATATATATATAAAGGAACAAACCGAGTTCTGTGTTCATCAACGTTTCGTCTTTATTTCGAGCCTTCTTTAACAATAAACAGTATGGAATCCATTTTCCTTATCAGGAAAAACATGAGAAAATATTTACCTACATCTCATCCTTCCAATGTTTTTAAAGATTTATATATTTACCTATTTTCATATCTCTATTTAAAAATATTTTCAATCAAATCATCATATAACGTTACCACTAATTACCTATGTTCACTTAATATGTTTTACTAATACTACTCATTAATTTCTTAAATTAAATTTCTTTATTTAATTTAAATTATTTTTTAATACGGACTAATCAATTAAGTTTTCAGCTATATTGTTTCGATTCTACGTTAGTTTCATATCTGGAATCTGCTTTGTTTATTTACAAAAATATCGGCGAACCTATTTGTGTAATTTAAAAAAGCGGCCTTAGTTTAAAACTTATCCCACAAAGAAAAAAGTTTAACATTCCTCTATATTCAATGCAGTCTCATTCTTCATTTAAAATTAAGGATCTAAAATTTATTTTTTATTTTTTATTTTCTTTCGTTCCTATCTCCTAGGATTTACGACTACAGAATATTTTAGACTGTGAAAGGGAGTTAAGTCGGTACGTTCGAAATTTTAAAGGTTTTGTTGAATTATAAGTTATCAAAATCCTAATATGTATTCATAACGTTGAAAGGGAGGTAACTCAATACGTTCGATATTTTAATGTTTTTGCAGAGTTCTAGGTTTGGCAAATTCCCAATATGCATTTACGATTTATTTATTAATTAAACAAAACCAATTAAATCTAGGCTAACCTATTCAAATTATAAGTTTGTAATGCATATCTTAATCGTGATATTAATTTTATTACCAAAGATTTAAGCTGCGTTTGCCATCCAGCCATAATTTTCTGAGGTTATATCTGACTTTAATTCAAATAATATCAATTCAGAAATTAAGTTCTTAAATATTTATCTAATAATAATACATATCCTATTAATAAGTATTCTATTAATAAATATATTATTTAACTCCATCTACGTTTTACTCTAATGAAAGTGGGGGTCCACTTTGGTGTTTGGTTTATGGAATTGGTCGTTCAGAACAAGAATATTATTTAATAAGCTAGGACTTTTCAAGTTTTACTGATCTAAAAACAATATCAATCAATCCTCATTCTTTAATTACTAATATTGTTTTTTTTTGTTGTTGAATTTATATCGCTAATCTTTATTGATCTAGAAACAGTTTCATCTATTTCACCATCAATATAACTAAAATTGTGTTCCTAGTCTTGAAACAATATTGCTAATCTTTGTTAAGCTTTTTATAGATCTAAAACATTTATCTGCGTACACGTGTTTCGCCATATCCACTTATATATACATAGAAGATTGCAGCTCACTTAAAATTGTCTGATATTGAATGACTTGTGGTTTTAGTTTCTAAATTTTACCTATTACATCGTTATGCATTTTTCTCTTCGAGAACTTTCTGATGAGTTCATGGAAGAAATGTAACAGAGCGTGTATAAGCGCGTGGAAGAAAATCATCAGCGGCCATAACGTAACTAGATAGTTAAAATATTAGCAGCAGCAGCAGCCATTAAAGCGCGTATGCAAATTAGCAAGTGTGCGCAAGCTTTCTTCACAAGAAAATGAGAGAAAATACACCACGTGGTCGAGGGAGAAGCAAGTTGCGTGTCGGTGAACATGGGCGTGTAAATACGAATGCCAGCGTCAGGTAGCGGGGTGACAGAGACTTTTAAAAAGCACATGTGTGCGCGAAAAGACTTTGGAAAAATAATGAAATGCGTTGTTTTGGAAGAACCACGAATAAATGAGTTTCATTTGCACATAAAAAAATGCAAAATTGTATTTTTTATTTCATTCCTTTATTTTTATTTTTATTTATTTTTATTTATTTATTTATTTTTGCTCGTTCTACGGTACCCACGTTACATAATATTTATTTTAGGTACTGCGATCAGGCTTTTTACCAAAAATATCGCCAAATGGAGAAAAAAAGAAAGAAAAATAAACTTTACCACGGAAAAATTCAGTTTCAAAAGACAAACATAAAAACTAACCAGGTGAGAGTGGAGAACTTGGCAAAATAAAGAGATAATCGATGAGTCAATTGTTCTCTTTTTTCTTTCACTTTCAAGTTTTCTCGGTCCTATCAGTCATATTTTCTGGTTGCTCAAGGATGTTTTTTAGAGATTGTAGTTTACCGTCACTATTGCAATAGTGTTAAAGATGAATGTTCTAGTCTTACGGATCGATTATGTATTATGATAAGGAGTATTGTTTTATACTCATTTTAACGTAGCAAATAACTTGTTTATTTGAAAAAGGGATTTAGAATAAACCATTTTGACAGCAACATATTTTTATAAGTTTGTGTTTAAACTGTTTAAGTGGTATCTTCAGTTCTATTTTTATGAATTACTAAAGTTTGAAAACGTTCGCTGGAGATTTTGCAAGACTGGAATAATTGTTTTAACAATTATAACGCGTAAAAAATAAATATACGTACAAAGTAAGTTCTAAAATATATCTGACTTAATTTATATAAAGAGTTTTCAATTTAGTTCTAACCTTATAGGTCGTTTACAATTGACTATTCATCCTACCATTGTGAAAAAGAATGATTAAATATGAAGGCATTGTATTTTTATGTTTACTTTTTTGAATAAGAATCTGAAAAAGAAAAGACACGCTCATTCTTAATACAGACTATGCTGATCGACTTATAAATAATTTTGTTTTACTTGCGGAGTTTTCAATCGTGTCTAGTGCTTTTGATTGTTGGTATTGTGCAACTTGGATTCAGATAAATACTGACACTGAAATATTAAAATTTAAAGTCGTTTTAATTTTGAAATAAATGGCAAGCAAGACTGCGTGGCGGTCAGGTAGGACACTTTACCTGAAGGAAATTTTTCTTTATAATTGAAACTCTTTATGATAATAAGAGGCAGCAGGTTGCATTGCCACTGTGGTAAAAAGGTTAATGCCCACTAAACATTTGGAGTGTTCGCAGTCCTCGATAATTGACATAGAGAATATAAATAGCGACGAAATTTTCTGCACACCGTCTGAAATTTCCCAGATATGAAACGTAACTTAGCTATCAGAAGTTAGTGACTAAACTTTTGGTGGGTCGTTTTTCAGACAAAGAAGATTAGAGGATAGCGTAAATTAGAGAATAGTGAATGAATAAACACTGCTCATTAGATAGCAGTACTGTCGATGCTTAATGATAAGGTTAAACTGTATTGTGACGTGAAAAGCGAAAATGCAATAATTGTTGCATAAGATATTGATATCCGATTTAGTCGGGAGTACGGATAATGCCATCTTACCCGTTAGATTAGGTGTCAACCGTAATTGTCTCGATTAATCTCGTCAAAAGTGACTTGGTATTTAAGAAACAAAAAGTAGGCTGAAATTGTCTTGAATAATCTCGTCAAACATGGACGGAGCGTTATGAGGCGAAAAGGGGCCGTGGACTAAAAAAGGGTTAGATTAATTAGTGTTATCTCAAATAATCTCATAAAAAGTAACTAATTAATAAAGAAACAGAAAAGGTTATAATAACTAGTTTAGTAAAAGATTTTAAAGAGAACATTGGAACTAAAATAAGTCTATTTGGGCTGTTGGCATAAAAATCTATCAAAAGAGCAAGAAGAGATATAATTTTTATGACTGATAGGGTATGAGAGGAAATCGAGGGTTGATAAACTGATTTTATTGCTAAAATAAAAAAAATATCTTGTTTCAGTTTAGTGAATTTACAGACTCGGGACCAATAAACATCAAAGACTATTCAAACTCTGATTTGGTCTTGCATGAATTAACTGATTTTGTAATATAGTTTTCATATTAAAACTTTATTCTTGCACAACCAAGCTGAAACACTTTAATACTGCCCAGTGAAATTTCTAAAAACACAAAAATACATACATTCAGTTAACTGAGGGTTTTTTTCTTGCAACGGATTAAAACGTTGACTTTAAATATTTGGGAAAATATGTTTGAATTCCTTTATTTTTACAAATGAAAAAAGAGAATAAATAATGAAAGGAATTTCTGATAAAAAAGTATAAAATGATATGTCGAGCAAACTATCCACGAAGAAATTTTTATTTAGATTTAATTATTCGTGTTTTATTGTGTGGAATTTTGAGTGTTTCTTTTATTATTTTGTTACACCAGGAAGGTTTAATTATTCTTGTAAAGAATTTATTTTTGGAAGGGGAGCTATATAACAAATCGCGCATAAGCGCGTGTGAGAAAATCAGCAGAAGCTTCAGGATAGCAAGCTAGCGAAAACATTAGCAGCAGCAGCAATTAGCAAGTGAGCACGAGCTTGTGTAACAAGAAAAGGAGAGAGAAATACATCATCTGACGAGAAAGAAGCAAGTTACATGCCGGGAAAGATTAACGTGTAAAGCCGAGGTCGAAAAAGAGCTGCGAACCTTACAGAAATGGAAAAAATATTAGTTTCTAATGGGTTCAAATAAATAATCTATTATATTTACAACTTCATACTAAAAAATAATTACATTGATTTCTTGAAACAGATGTATTGTTTCTTTTTTATGGCAGATCTTATGTAAATATCAACACTTGAAAAAACTCAACAAAAACAAAAGTCCTAAAATTAACAATACTAGTTGCAATATAATAATAGAAAAAATAAACTACGTTACATAAATATCCAATATTAACATATAAATATTAGTTGTTCCCAGTGTAAAAACCAGATTTGTAAAATGTACAAAAAAAAAAAATTATTTTAGAAAAAAATGTTCGTATGAATAAAACCTTGTGCCTTGATTTCTAGCAAAATTGTTGTTTATTTATATAAAGAATTTTGCTAGAAATGAAATTTGAAATTGAAAGACTTACATTTTTTCTTTTTTATAACTTTTGTTTATTTCATTTTGTATTTCTTCATTGCGGCCGTTTCTTTAATAGGATGACACCAGGTTTATCGTGTACAAAATTAACTTTTGTGTTGGTAACATCAAATGGAAATAACATCTAATGAATTGTGAGAAAGGAGATTTTTATGAACACATAAAATCATAAAATTGCCATCCCGTTAACGAAACGGCCGTAATGAAGAAATCCAAGATGAAATAAACAAATGTTATAAAAAAGAAAAAATGTAAGTCTTTGAATTTCAAGACAGTTTTGTACTATATATACACGTGTACACATTTTTGTGATTTTTTTCCATGGATTTCTGCCTTTGGATTATTATGGACAATCTTCTTCCAATTACGAGATTTTGGGATTTTAATTGTGCAAATGGAAATTCAATTAACTTTCTTGAAGTTATATATTTGGATTTTACCGTCACTGGATTATTTATCTTCCACCAGATTATCCATTCATGTGTAATCACCTTTTTCTTCACCATATTCCCTCTGCTTAACTTTTTTGTTTTCAAGTAAGATCTTTGACTTACTTGTTGTTTCATCGAATACTTTTGCATGCAAAATCCGATCCCGCATTTTGCTAATACCTACTCTCTGATGAGAAGGAAAGTATTTCTTCGAAACTTCGCGGATTAAGAACTATCCATTTATCTAGTGTTTCCTTTTCAGAATAAATATGTTTTTAACTCACTTCAAAGTGTTTTTTAACATGTTTTATTAACTGTTTGCTCATATATATATATATATATATATATATATATATATATATATATATATATATATATATATATATATATATATATATATATATATATAGTAAGGTTTAAAATATATATATGGCGATTAAGCTACACTGAATATTCCGCGTTTTATCCACTCTAGGATTCTTCAGGCTTATGCTAACAAGCTCTACCTACGTATTGAGCACTGTTAAAGTAAATACTAAAAGTTTACGCATAAATTAATACTTTTGTATATTAATTTATGTGAGTAAATGAAGTAGTTATATATATATATATATATATATATATATATATATATATATATATTATTACCGTTTTATCTGTTTAGTTACACATATTTCCGCTACTGAATCGTATTAGCGATCCAGTAACTTCCAGGAAGTTACTGGATCGCTAATACGATTCAGTAGCGGAAACATGTTATAAAACGGTAATAAAATTAAAAAATCACGAAGAACTGAAGATTTAGTAGATTTGTGCGAAGTTGGTCCCAAGGATACTCAGAGACGATCAGAAAGAAAGATGCTGTACTAACAGCAGAGAGACGGTCGAGCTGATCAATTTAGATCTAGCAGTTTTTGATGCTCGGGTGGCCAGCGATGAAAGCTGCATCTACTGCTATTAATTATGAAACAATTGAGGAGATGAAAGAGGCTGATTCAAGGGTCATTGAAACGCTCACACAGGAGGACTTCTTTGGGCCTTCCAGAAGTTGTGATGCTCTGGAGAAAAGAAAGCAGGCCCACAGCAATCTGAAGCGAGAGCAAAGGTTTAATTGATTGTCTTAACCATGACACAGAGAGTTGGAAATACGTCACTTGTGAACGAGTACTCTTGTCAAAAGCTGTCTACGTCAACCACCTTAAGTCGCACAAAACTCCTGTTCAGGTCAACTTTGCACCTATTAGCCCGAACCAAACGATCTGTTTAACATGTAGCAAAGTTTGTAAGTCTACTGCTGGTTTGAGAAGACATGTGATTGTTCATAGGAATACACTTCAACCTCCATCTGAGATGGCATGAACGACAAGATTGGGAGAACTCAGTGTAACAGCGAACATCTGGAAAGATGCATCAATCATTATGTATGTATGTATGTATGTATGTATGTATTTATCTCTCTCTCTCTCTCTCTCTCTCTCTCTCTCTGTATCTCTCTGTATATATATATATATATATATATATATATATATATATATATATATATATATATATAGAGAGAGAGAGAGAGAGGGGGGGGGGGAGAGCGTGTTAGAAGACGATGAAAAAATCAAATGAAGTGCTCGATCGTGGATGTGAGAGCTGATGATACAAATATTTATTTAAAAACTATATATACATATTTCAAAGGCGTACCAGTGGTGTCCTTGCGTTGAATCAACCATAAGAGGTTGAATGGAATCAACGCAAATTCATCAGCGACTTTGAAAACTTTTCAAAGTCGCTGATGAATTTGCGTTGATTCCATTCAACCACTTATGGTGGATTTAACGCAATGAAACCACTAGTATGCCTTTGAAATATGTATAATATATAGTTTTGAAATATATATATATATATATATATATATATATATATATATATATATATATATTATAAATTACTAACTAGCTCTACCTACGTATTGAACACTTTTGAAGTAAATACTTAAAGTTTACGCATAAATCTATACTTTCGTATATTAAATTTATGTGAGTAAATGAAGTAGTTATATATATATATATATATATATATACACACACATATATATATGTGAGTAAATGAAGTAGTTATATATATATACACACACATATATATGTGTGTCTGTATACGTACATACATACACACATATATATATGTGTGTGTCTGTATACGTACATACATACACACATATATATATGATGAAAATAATGGAAATAGTATTCCGACAAAATAGAGAAATAAAAAGGAACAAACCGTATTATGTGTTCATCAACGTTTCGTCTTTATTTCATCCAGAGAAAGTCTCGAAATAAAGACGAAACGTTGATGAACACATAATACGGTTTGTTCTTTTTTATTTCTCTACATATATATGTGTGTGTGTGTGTGTGTGTGTGTGTGTGTGTGTGTGTGTGTGTTTGTGTATAGGAATATGCTAATGAAACCTAAATTAAATTTGACACTGTTTTCACTTGCTCTGAAGTAATTGGGGCAATAACATCTGCGTTTATTAATAAATTCACAGGTAATCTAGTCAGTATAGTTACCCCGTTCTACCGATAACAAGTTTTGAATGTTGAAAGGCATTCGTTATAGACATGCCAAAGGAATTCACGCATGTGTATGCATAAAACATGTTGCATATATCATTTTTAACCAAAATAATAAAAGTCAATGTACTTGTGTTCCTCTCGCTTCAATACACACGTATGCAAATGTATTTTGTATAAGCAAAGAAGAAGAGTTTTGATCTTAATATCTGAAATAGCAGGCGAGTTAGTGCTGTGAATGTTGGAGGGAGCAGAGATTGGGGCTCAATTTAGTTTCATCCCATCAAGATGAAGATATTAGAGAAAGACTAGCAATATCACTTCTGTGAAAAAGCGGGATGTAAAGAATACAAGGTGATTTTTTTTCTTAAGAATAAAAAGTGTTGAATAATGGAGCCCAAGCAATAAAAGTTTTCCGTAAAAATAGCAAGCGGAAAAAAGAGTTACAGTTTCTGACCGATGACGTAAAAAGACGTCAATCTTAGATAAAGTCCAAGAAAGAGTTGTCAATTTAATCGGTCCCACTTTATCAACTATGCTACAGTCCCTTTCTTATCGCCGCAATGTTGCATCACTGTGCCTGTTTTACAAATATTTTAATGGAATGTGTTCTGATGAACTTCTTTCCCTTGTACCCCCTCAACGTACATATCCCCGACAAACCCGCTTAGCAATAAGATCTCACCCTTTCACTGTTGTTGTTCCTAAATGCCAGAAAGCTTTCTATTCTAATAGATTCTTCACTCGATCAGCTAGACTTTGGAATTCCCTTCCTGTTGCCTGTTTCCCTGGCCGTACTGATATGCAGGGGTTTAAATATAACATAAACAATTATCTTGTTAATCTTTCTTAAACATGACCCCAAATAGTAGCCCCTTACTTATAAGTAGCGTTATGCTTTGTAAGGGGTGAACATGAGTAAAAAAAAATGTTAAGATAATAAAATTCCAACTCATGCAATAATAATAAACACGAATGGTCTTGGGTCAGACGAGATGAGTAACAAGACGCCCACAAACCCGATTCTCTCTCTCCTAAACGCTGATCGTAAAAATAAAGAGCATTATATTTTTATATCGGCAAAAGAAATTGTTTTGTTTTGTTTTGTTAATTAGAAAAAATTGTTCATAAACTGAACAAAAAAAAAAGATTGAAATGCATTTTATTCCATTATGCGGTTCATATGCATATTTCAAATTTCCTTTGTTATACAACAAACACTTAGCAAAAACATTTTTTCATAAACTTGCTAAAACGTTGATGATTGGTGCAAAAAATTTAAAACTGCAAAGTTTGAAAGAGTACAAAGATGTAAAAAAAAAGGTATTTACATCGATGTCGATAGATAGAGGTCTGTGAAGATGTATGAAAATGTGCGAAAAATTTATAAAAATGTATTAAAAGGATTAGTGTCTATGAAAAATGTATGAAAATGTATAAAAAATTGTATAAAAAATTTGAGATGTATGAAAAATGTATGAAAATATATGAAGATGTAAGAAAAGTATGAAAATATATTAAATATGTATGAAAAATTATGAAAATGTATGAAAATGTATGAAAATGTATGAAAATGTGATACAATGTATGAAAATGTATGAAAAATGTGGAAAATTTTGTGAAAATGTATGAAAAATGCATGAAAAATTTGTGAAAATATATAAAATGTGGTAAGATGTATGAAAAATATACGAAAGAATACGAAAATGTATAAAAATTTATTAAGATATATGAAAATGTTTGAAGATGTATAAAGATTATTAAGATACATGAATATGTATGAAAATGTTTAAAATGTATGAAAATGTTTGAAAATGTGTGAAAAATGTATAAAATGTATGAATATGTAGTCTAATGACTTTTATTAATGGACCTAAAGTCTTCTACTCTTAATTGTTTCTTCTCTTGGACTGCTAGACTTTGGAATCCCCTCTGTGTTTCCTACCTCCCTCACTACTATTACAGGCAGAAGTTTAAAATGTGGTGTGAACAAACAGACATACTGCTTCTCCTACCCTCATGATCCCCCGTAAACATGATCCCAAATAGTAGCGCCTCACGTCCGAATAACTATATGGCTCGATTATAGTGAATAAGATTATATATATATATATATATATATATATATATATATATATATATATATATATATATATATATATATATATATATATATAGTGGGGAGCACCCGGGATATTTTTTTGTCCTCAAGACAAAATAATATAAGATCGGACTAACGAAAGAAAACAAAAACGTGCGGACAAATCACACTGCGGGATCGATAGCCAATTCAACTAAAAATTCACAAGAACAAAGTATTGGAACTTCGTAAACTGTGCAAGCAAAAAATGACAATGTAGAGAGTGGAAAGTTTCTTCGTTGAGCCGTGTTTCAAAAAACTGGAGGAGATAAAGAAAAGTGAGTTACTAGAAATAGGGGACAAATTGGAACTGGAAATGAAGAAAGCTGAGGAAAGATAAGATCATCCAAGCCATAGTTGAACACATGGTTGATGAGCAGATTTTCAAGCCAGTAATATTAAACGATGAACCAGCCAATACATCGAAGGAGCAATTAGAATTAGAAAAATATCAGTTACAAGCGAAGGTAGAGTTAGAAAAACAAGGATGGAGCAAGAAGTTAGAATAAGAAAGATAATCAGCACATAAGGCCAACCGAAATAACTTCGACTTGACAAGACATCTGGGGCTGTTACCCAAATTCACTGAAGACAACGTGGATGAATATTTTCCACAGTTCGAAAGCACCGCAGTCAACCTTGGGTGGCCGTGTGAGAAGCGGACGATTTTACTGCAAACCACACTCACAGGAAAAGCACAAAAAACATTCACCATTCTGTCGATAAAGATGTGTGCTGATTACGACATACTGAAACAAACAATTCTGCAGAGATTTGAATTAGTCCTGAAGGCCTATTAACAAAAATTTGGGACACTAAGAAAGAATAAGATACAATCATTTAAGGAATTCGTAAGGAAGGTGGGAATACTAATGAATAGGTGCTGTGACGCCAAAGGAATTAATGGAGATACAGAAAAAAATCAAGCAACTCGTCTTAATAGAAGAGATCCTCAACTGGTTGCCTGAAGCAATGCGAATTCATCTAAACGAGAAAGGGGTCGAATCAGGCAGCGAATTAGGAACGATAGCCGATAAATGTATATTAACTTGAAAGAGAAATAAAAGCAAACCAAACAGCCGAGTGAATAAATTAAAAAAGACGTAACTATGAAGAGATATAACTGGAAAAATGGCCGATGGACGCAACTGCAGAAGGCAAATCCAGTCACATGTTATAAGTGCGGGAAGGCGGCAATACAATGCCGACTAACCCGAGGGTGCGATTGGAAGAAAACAGACACGAAGCCGTAAGGAATAATATCGTCGGCACAGGATAGCAAAATTTATAAACCTTTTACAAGGGTAGGGAGAATTATGAACGAAAAGGGAGGCGAAAATACTGAGAGACACAGGGGCAGTTCAGTTATCAATTCTGAGAAAGAAGGCGCCAAGAAGTCGAATAATGGGGCAGTATCGATCGAGGGAATAGGAGAGGGCAAATGAATATACCCATGATAAAGGTAGACCTGGGAGTGGACAGAGTAAGAAAGATAATAGAAGTCTGAATCGTAGAAAAACTTCTAATAATAATATATATAGATTGCCTCCTAGGAAATTAATTCAATATTGAACTGACCGACATAGATGAAATTCAGTCCAAAGAAAAGGTGAGAAATGTATATGTGTACAATTTGCGCAGGATAATAAGAAAAAAAAATATCATCAAGCAAATCGCGCGATGAGAAGAGGGCGCCATTAAACCAATCACGTGATTAAAAAAATCGCGCCAGTGGGCAAGTCACGTACTGAATTAATAAAGGCTCAGAAGGACGACGATAGTCTAAGGGAATCAGTTCAGCAAATAAACCGGCTGACTGAAGGAAGGCATACATAACAATATTTACTGGAAGATGGAATATTAAAAAGAAATTATTATTCTGCAAAGCAGAAAAATGGTAGAAAAGAACAACGATATCAACTAATTATGCCAAATAAATATCGCCAAGAAGTGCTTAGATTAGCTCATGAAGTCCCGTTAGCTTGACATCTGAGAATTTACAAGACCCATGAAAAGTTAACTCGACATTTCTATTGGCCTGTCGTGAAGGCCAATGCTAAAAGATTCTGTAATTCTATGTGAAACATCTCAGAAGGCAAGGAAACCTCAAGAAAGCATATCACCGGCACCGTTAAGAGCAATAAACATTAATGAAAAACCTTTTGACAAGGTACTGAATGATTGTGTCGGACCCTTGCCAAAAAAAGAAATGAGGCTATAACTATTTATTTTGCAGTAATGTGTGCTAGCTACAGATTTCCGGAGACTATTTCATTACGCACCATATCTGCAAAGAAGTTGGTAGAAGAATTATTAAACTTCTTTACAAAGATGGGAATTCCAGAAGTTATTCAATCCGATAGGGGGACAAGCTTTACGTCCCACCTATTCAAAAAAAATAAATAAAAATAACAGAGATACTGGGAATAAAACATATAACATCAAGTCCATACCACTCGCAGTCCCAAGGAGTGCTAGAGCGGTTTCGCGCCACATTAAAAGCATGTTACAAGCTCATTGTGCTGAGCGAATAAATGATTGGAACAGAGAACTACCCTTTGTACTGTTTGTAATAAGAGATTCGGTGCAAGAATGACTCGGATATAGACCGTTCGAGCTAGTATATGTACGAAAAATGAAGGCACCCCTCAAAATAGCAAAGGACTCGTGGGAAAATACTGATAAGATGCTCAAATCAATAAAACAATATGTTGGACCCCTACGAGCAAGGGCTAGAAAGATGGCGGGGAGCCATCTAATTAGAGCTTAGCGGAAAATGCGACGTCTGTACAACTGCAAGGCCAAAAGCAGAAAATTCACTGTGGGAGATAGAGTTGTAGTCCTTCTACTATCAACGAAATCTCCATTTGACGCAAAATTCAGAGGTCTTATACAGTGTCTGAGAAGGTCGATGACCTAAAATATAAAATAAACACTTCAGGAAGAAGAAATAAAATACAAACGCGTGCCATATAAACAGACTAAAAAAGTAGGTGGAATGGGAGGAAATTTGAATTTACCTGTGGGTCAGGTAAATATAATTGAAGATAAAGAAACATTATTAGACAATAGTGTACAAATAAAAGAGATCCTAGTGAAATTAACTAACTCCACGATATTGGAGAATATGAATGAAAAATTGAACTATTTGTCAGAAGAAGAGAAACACGATATGATTTATATTATGAAGAAATTTCCAGGACTGTTCTCGGGTGTTGTTAGGCATTGTTATCCGAACTCTGTTTAAATACACCGATAATTGACGCAACCCCTCCGAAGCTCATAGGAAGCATTTCTAAGTTAAAATCGTGATAACTTATATGTTATTACAATTTTGATGACGATGAAGATCAAAATGTTATCTGGCGCATGCTCCCGTCGAAGATCCTCCCGACATACAGATAATTTCTAATTTCCTGGAATATTTAGAAATAGGATCACAAGGGAGGATATATATATATATATATATATATATATATATATATATATGTATATATATATATGTATATATATATGTATATGTATATATATATATGTACATATATATATATATATATATATATATATATATATATATATATATATATATATATATATATATATTTATACTTCAGAATATTTTTTTATTTAACAATCAGTTGGTATGGAAACCTGTGATTATAAGATTTACAAAATATTACTGGCGGTAATATTCTATAAAATATATCCCATTTAAATAAGAATTGCTCGATATGCAAGATAGAGCAAATAAATTAAATTAAATTAAAATTCATTGAATTACCAATTTAATATATATATATATATATATATATATATATATATATATATATATATATATATATATATATATATATATATATATATATATTAATTATGATACTGCTCCCTGAGAGTGTTATCTCACATCATAATATGGTGCTAGTAGAGTTCATGATGCGGGTAAGTTTCGGTCTCACAACAAAAAATAAATAAAATAAAAGCAGTTGTACATTCAGCAGTTTGTTTGGGATGCCAATGTAAGAGAGATGTTCAGATCATCGTGACATACAACAGCCGGCGATTCACGAGTCAGTCGATTCTCCTGTCACAACCTGTCACAAATCTGGTGATTTAATGACAAAATCGTTCATAGTTTTTATGTCGCAGTTGGTCACCACGCGATTTGTGACGTCATTCTTTTGTCAAAATAGTATAGGGATATCAGTTTAAAATCAATTGTGAGAAATTATTTCCACTTTTGTTGCTCTTTAGTGTTCGGCAGTAAATCCATAAAAACAGAGCCGGCATAACACATAGGTTGCGACATACGGCAAACGTTACTTACGAGATGCCTTCAATAAGTTTCCAGACTTTTTTCGTAGGGGCACTTTTATGGATAGTACACACATGAAACTCTAGTCCCCTTCCAAGTAATCCTCTGCGGCTGAAATGCACTTGGAAGATGCAACACCTTTTGAAAGGCTCCAAGAAAATCCTCTTTAATGTCCCTGTTTTGAAAATAAATAATTGTTATAATTCTTTTTCTATCCTTTGCAAATGATTCAAATTTTAGTATGTTATTATGGATGATAACGACTACCAGTTGTCAAAATTTCAGCTTTTCACAATTGTTATTTCTAACAAATATTATTTTCATGGCGGGTGCTCGTCTGAACTCCAATCCCTGGTCCCCCCTCGCCAATCTTTCACGAAAAACACCCGTCTAGCTGAATCCACTGTGAAAAATTTCCCCCACTCTATATCTGTGCCCAAATCAAAACGCGGATTCCATGAACAAAGCTTCTTTCTTAGAACTGCACGCCTGTGGAACTCTGTTCCGTCTGCCTGCTTCCCTCCGGACTACAACTTGGATGTCTTCAAGTCTAATGTTAACAAATTCCTAATGAACCGCCTCCTTAAGTAAACACTTCATCAAATCTCCACACTAACGTAATGTACTTGCAATAACCCTTATCCCTGAGTGGCTTCCGGGCCTTGATAAGTGGTGATCACTGTGTAAAAAAAAAAAAAATATATCTTAAGTGTAACAATTTTGTCCCTTAGTTTTGGACGCTACTGTAACAATAACATAGTGAATTTTCAAGATTTTACGCCCATTTTAAATGCTTGTACAAAAATTATTGAAAGCGTCTCGTATCTTGATTTACATCGTCGTAGGAGAACAGAAAAGTAATTAATTTTGTTTTGTGACGAGTATTTTTATTGTTTCATATAAAGAAATACGGAAATGCTTGAAACGCGCTCGGCTCATAAACTTGTCTTTTTAATTTGTCTTTACATGAAAACTTCCAGGTTATTATTATCACTGTAAAGATCATCATTTCGCTGCAAGAAAGGTAGGCTCTCTCTACCGTGCTAGAAAACTGCTAACACCCGAAAGTATCCTGTACCTCTATAAGGCCACCATTCGCCCATGTATGGAGTATTGCTGCCACATCTGGGCTGGTGCATCTGCTACTAGTCTCTCGCTCCTTGACAAGGTTCAAAAGAGAGTCGCAAACCTGATAGGCCCTCAACTGGCATCTAAGCTTCAGCCTCTGTCCCATCGACGAAATGTTGCATCCCTCTGCCTTTTCTACAAGTATTTTAGTGGTGAATGCTCTGACGAACTGCAATCACTTGTGCCCCCACGACGCGAGCACCCTCGACAAACCCGACAGGCTACTAGATCCCACCCCCACACTGTAGAGATCCCTAGATGTAAAAGATCTTTTTACTCCAATAGTTTCTTCCCCAGAACCGCAAGACTCTGGAATTCCATTCCAGGTCCCTGCTTCCCCAACAGTACTGACGTGCAGAAGTTCAAGTGTAACGTGAACCGACACCTTGCTGCCCAAATCCCTACATAGTACCCCAGTAGTTGTTTCCCCTGATAGTAGCCTCCTACACCAAAGTGGCAATTTGCCTTGTTGGGGTGAAAATGTAATAAAAAAAAAAAAAAAAAAAAAGAAGTACGAGCGTCATTCCAAAAGTAAGGCCTCTTATTTTTTTAACTAAAAAAACTAAAACGTTGTAGAACTACGAAAACGGGAGTTGTACTATTAAAATGATTAACTTTTTGTGGTGCAGAACTTATTAGTCTACATTTTCACCACCATTTTCAATGCACTTTTGCCAGCCTCTTTTGATGCATCGGCCGTAATAATAATAATAATAATAATAATAATAATAATAATAATAATAATAATAATAAAAACAGAGCACGTTTTGTAACTCATATGTCTATCGCAACTCTGAAATCGACGAATCCATCTCTCATTTGTGCTGACATCAACTGCATCGGCTTTGAACACGTTCAAACAGCGCCGGTAAATGTTGATCGGTTCAATTTTTTCTGTATGGAGGAATTTAATGATGTATCTCTGCTTCTGACACGCTCCACGAGAGGTGTTCCATTTCTTAGAATCTCACACCGTCATTATCTGCAACAGAGACATGAAATTTTCAGATAATGCATGCATAGGTTAATTTATCATAACAATGCAATTTGTAATCTCATCTGATCCATTCAGGTTCAATAAAAAATAAGAGGCATTAATTTTAGAACGTCTCTCGTATGTAAACAATTTTGATAAAATCACTTGTTCGATTTTTATAGAGTTGGTGGAGGTTCAGTTATAGCTATTATATTTCAGATAGGCTAATCAATTTCTTGGGAGAAAGTGGTCTCTGTTCTCTTAGCTAAGCATTTCCCCATTGCAGATCTTTCACCTGCAGCATGTGTTACATATTAGAAACTCTACATCAACAGCAATTAAGTTAGCTAATGTGAATTTTGACAGGGATCACGCTTGGTGCATGTAATGATAATCCAAATCAGTAGAATCTTTCTTACAGAGAAGTAATATAAATTTGAAATAGTGGTCAACAGGTAAAACGGTAGACAAAACAAAAAATGACGACGTCACGTTTTCAAGCTGAGAGAAACAAAGGCGTTCAAATTAGTCTCTCAGTGGAAGCCATACGAACGAGACAACGTAGACTAATCTAAGCGGAATGTTACCTCAGTATCTCTGTCCGTCTGCATCACTTAGTTAAGTAAGTTAAAAATTAAAGTTACGGAGTAATTAGCTCTAAGATAACATTAACCTCTCTTTCTTTCTTAAGTCCATTCTCTCCACATAAAACCTTGGAAAAAACCTTTAGCGAATGTCTCTCTTGTGTCTTATTGACGAAAAGAGTTTAATTAGTCTCAGCTAAACAGAAGAGACGATCGACGTTAACTCATGAAACACAGCGAAGAGAAACGAATGTTTATTACAAAATATAAATTTTCGTAACAAAGTAAAAATTCTGAAATTAATGAAAGTTGTCATATAAAATGTGTTTGGTGAGCGTTTTATCATGTTTCGGTTCCAAATTTATTATATATAAATATTTGATGAAATTGTTTTAACTTTTACACTTTTAACTAACAAATTCCTCTTTTCTTCCTCGTTGCAGGTCTATCGTCTGCAGCATGCACATATGCATCTGATCAAATATGTAGAACTGCGCGTGTTTAAACTCAAAATAAAACCGCTAAGAAAACTCAGCAAACGTCTCCTTTTGTCTTTTATACACGAAAAGAATTTAATTCAACTCAGTTAAACAGATGAGAGGGTCGACGCCCATTCCTGAAACGTGACAAACAGAAACAGCTTCATATACGATAATAAATAACTCACGTATAAACACCTTTAATGTACAAAGAACAGTTTTTAATTTGTTGTATAAAATGTTACATTTGCATCCACACATCTGATTAAACATGCAACATTGAGCATGTTTACCTATCTACGTTTGTATTGTGAAATTAAATGTTCAATTAATATATCGATAAAACATAAAATTCGCAGTTTACAAAAAGGAAATTTTGAAAAACTGTAACAGAGTATGGCGGCTGTATGCAAATGCCGAGCCGTGTGCGAAGTGACGTCACCTATTATTCCTAATATTCATAAATGACCTCCCTGACAAAATTGTCTGTGAGATGGATATATATGCTGACGACACCACGCTCTATAACAGACACGACAGGAAAACAAATGAACACATATCTAAAGAAATGGTAGAAACACTAGAGGATGATCTCCAATCTGTAGTGGAATGGGGACAAAAATGGATGGTCACATTCAATGCTGCTAAGACTAAACTTGTTTCCTTCAATAATTACAAGAAGCCTTCTCTGCCACTAATAGCAATGGCCAAAGACTCTTTATCTGAAAGTACATCTTTTAAACTCCTCGGCCTAATATTCACAGAAAACATGAGTTGGAACAATTACATTGAAAGCATTGCCAGGACCCCTGCAAAGAATGTAGGTTCTCTCTACCATGCTAGAAAACTACTAACACCCGAAAGTATCCTGTACCTCTACAAGCCCATCATTCTCCCATGTATGGCGTATTGTTGTCATATTTGGGCTGGTGCATCTGCTACTAGTCGCCAATCTGATAGGCCCTGAACTGTCATCTAAGCTTCAGCCTCTGTCCCATCGACGAAATTTTGAATCCCTCTGTCTGTTCTACAAGTATTTTAGTGGCGAATGCTCTAACGAGCTGCAAGCACTTGTGCCCCCACAACGTAAACACCTTCGATAAACTCAACAGGCAGCTAAATTCCACCCCCACACAGTAGAGACCCCTAGATGTAAAAGATCTTTCTACTCCAGTAGTTTCTTCCCCAGAACCGCTAGACTTTGGAATTCCATTCCATGTCCCTGCTTCCCCAACTGTACTGACATGCAGAAGTTCAAGTGTAACGTGAACCGACATCTTGCTGCCCAACTCCCCACATAGTACCCCAGTAGCTGTTGCCCCTGATAGTAGCCCCCTACACCAAAATGGCAATGTTTGGGGTGAAAATGTAATAAAAAAAAATTTAATAAGGAAAAAATAAAAGGCTATAAAAAGAACATGTGTACAGTTCGATGAAAACTAATAGTCTCTCGATCCTAGACAAGATTCAAAAGAGAGTCGCCAATCTGATAGGCCCTGAACTGTCTTCTTATCTTCAGCCTCTGTCCCATCGGCGAAATTTTGCATCCCTTTGCCTGTTCTACAAGTATTTTAATGGTGAATGCTCTGACGAACTGCAAGCACTTGTGCCCCCACGACGTAAACACTCTCGATAAACCCGACAGGCAGCTAAATCCTAGTTTCTTCCCCAGAACCGCTAGACTTTGGAATTCCATTCCAGGTCCCTGCTTCCCCAACTGTACTGACATGCAGAAGTTCAAGTGTAACGTGAACCGACATCTTGCTGCCCAACTCCCCACATAGTACCCCAGTAGCTGTTGCCCCTGATAGTAGCCCCCTACATCAAAGTGGCAATGTGCCTTTTTGGGGTGAAAATGTAATATTTTTTTTTAAATAAGGAAAAAGTAAAAGATTATAAAAAGAACGTGTGTACAGTTCGATGAAAACGTTCGAGGTAACAGAGGTCAGAGAGAAGGAGTATGATCACATTTTAATCGGGAATGAACTCGGAATTAAATGTCGTTTGTACAAAGAAAGAAAAGGAATCAAGTTATTATTTGTCTTATGTTCCTTGCATCGTACTCTATCACAACGTGTTGGGCCCCCAGTGCGTCGATGTTAACGCGTCTGTAAACTTAATTTTAGGAGGAAGCCGTTTTATATTAAAGTTTTATGCAAAAATAATTCCTTTGCTCGAAATTCTTAAAACTACCTTTCTAAATAGGATTATAGTTTCATTCAGAATAACAACTCGTGTTTGTTGTTTTGCGTTAAATTTACACATAAAATTGAACCCCTTTCTAAAAATTTAGCAGTTGACATAACAAAATAAAACAAACAAGTGTTAGGTGAGAGTGAAGATATGCCACACTTAAGTTAGAAATAGTGTTTAATCAGTTTATCGCATGCTTAAGTTTGAAATAACATTTCCGTTTTTCTGTCACGTTCAAGTTTAAAATAATATTTTAATCATTTAATCATGCTTAAATTTAAGTAGCATTTTGGTTGGTCTGTCACGCTTAAGCTTGAATAGAATTTTCGTTGATCTGTTATGCTTCGGTCTAAAATAGTATTTTTAATGATATGTCATGGTTAAATTTGTAATAGCACGTTCATTGGTCTGCCAGGTATGAGTATTGTATTTATGGTAGTTTGTAATGCTTAAATTTGAAATACCGTTTTCGCCAGTTTATCATGTTCGAGTTAAAATAGCAGTTTCTTTGTCACAAGTAAGTTTGACCGTTCTCCCCCGTCCCAGAACTGTACCCTAATCAACCATCTCTGGAAGCATGGGTGTAGTATTCTCTCCAGATACCAGCGCCTAAGAAAATCTATTTGGCGACTTTAATGTCCACCACAGTCATTGGCTTGGTTTGTCTACGCAGATACTGCTAGTAGCATCACACGTAACTGTTCTATATCTTATTCCCTGACACTGATAGTAACGTTCCAGATCCGATGACCTTGTAAAACGCTGGCATCGTGAATTCAAACATGGCCGGAAATCTGTGGAAACAGCTCCCAGACCTGGTCGCTCCCCTTCTGCTATTGATGAGGCATCTGTCCGTCAAGTTGAGGCTGCCATTTTGGAAGATCGGCGCATTACTATTCGCCAAATACTCCAAGATGTCAAGATTAGTACAGGGTCTGTGGAAACTATCATTCATGACCATTTGCATATGCATAAAGTGTCTGCCAAATGGATTCCCAGGTTGCTCACACCATTCCAGAAGCAAGAACGCGTTGAGTGATCGAGGATGAATTTGGAGATGTGCCAAGAAGATGAGTCAAAGTTTTTCAAAAGACTGATTACACAAGATGAAATCTGGGTACATCACTATGATCCAGAGTCCAAAGCCCAGTCAATGCAGTGGAAGCACTTGGACTCACCACCTCCACAGAAGGCAAAGGTGCAGCCCTCCGTTGGCAAGGCCATGCTCACAGTCTTCTGCGACCAGGACGGAGTAGTGATGACAGATTTCTTGGCAAAGTGTACCACAATTACAGGAGCCTATTATGCTTCACTTTTGAGGAAATTAAGGAAAGCTGTCAAAATCAAGAGGCGGGGCAAGATCAGCAAAGGTACCCTCCTCCTGCAGGACAAAGCTCCGGTCCACAACTCACATGTCGCCAGATCAGAAGCACGGGCGTGTGGTTATGAAATCCTCCCCCATCCTCCCTACTCTACTGACCTTTCACCCTCTGACTTTCACATCTTCCCAGGCATGAAGTTGTTTTTAAAAGGAAAGCGTTTCCCAGATGATGCAGACTTGATTTCTGAAGGCATATCGTGGTTGGAGGACCAACCTGGGGTGTTCTAAAAAAACGGTCTCCAAAGCTACATCAAACGATGGAAGAAATGCATAACTCTGGGTGTTTCCTATGTAGAGAAAGACTAATAACTGTGCCAAGCTTCGTTTCTCTACTGCCATGGGAAGTGGGTCAAGGGCATTATTTATTGCACGCCCCTCGTACTACAAGAAGGCTGATTTGGAAGCCATCAAGGATCACATCAAAGATGCTACATTTGGAAATATCTTTTCTCTTCCTGCAGAATAGTGTGACAATTATACCAGTGAATAGTTCAAAGCAGCATTTGAAGCGCATGTTCCCATACGGAAGTTCTATAGAAACCCCCAACTGTCCCAAATGGTTTATTTCTACTTAAGTATCTACCATTGCTCAAAGGTAGCAGGCATGCATATCGCAGATTTATCAGATTAAGTCCAGTACAAACAGACGAAAGTATATAGAAGGTAGAAATAATTGTAAGATCATAATAGTTACAGCATGGAGAGAATATATGCTAAACCCACCAGAAAACGCATTGAGGCACAGAAATTAGAAACTCGTGATTTCTAGAACATTTATACCAATGTAGTAAATAATGAGCAATCAACAATTCCCACAACTTTGAAATTTTTTGCACAGCAGCTGCTTTCCCGACGATTTGCCTCCAACTCCACTTTGGACACAGCAAACCACCCCCTCCCAGATTTTTCTTTCCAGACACTAGATGATCTGAAAATCATCCCTTCCCAAGTTCATGATATCCTAAAACAACCTAGACACCCCAAATACATATGGACCTGATGTCATCCCAGCTCTACTATTTAAAAATGCCCCACTGATGTTGCCCCAGTTCTGTTCAAACTCTGCAACAAATTCCTTATCGGATTCTGCTTTCCTAACTGCTTGAAAATTGCTTCTGCGGTACCTGTTTACAAGAATCCTGGCGAAAGAACTGACCCACTAAATTACTGCCTCATTAACATCTCCCCTGTCTTCGCCAAAATCTTTGAATCTTTAATTAATCAAGCACTATTTCATCATTTCATAGATACAAAATTTCTTTCGGATGAACAATATGGATTGAGGCAAGTCTGTTTTACTGCATATATCATAGCTGTGATCTCTGGACTTATACTATGCTCTGTATAAGGCAAGAGAGTCTAGAACAAAAAACCTAGATATATCTGAGGCCTTTGACAGGGTCTAGCACGAGGGGCTTCTCATAAAGATTAAATCAATCTTCAGGGACTGGCCTTCACTCCTGATCTGAAATGGAACACATACATCAAATCTGTTTCCAAGATCGCTGGAAAAATGGTTGGATAACTCTACCGCTCCAGCAAATATTTTACTGCGTATGCAATCCTCTATCTGTATAAGAGCCAGGTACACCCTACAATAAAGTACTGTTGCCACATCAAGCCTTAATAGAGTTCAAAACTGGTTTTGAAACCTAATAGGTGATGCGCTTTTCTTTCACCTGCAACCTCTTTCCCACGGAAGAGACATTGCAAGCCTGTCTCTGCTCTATCGTTATTTTCATGACAAGTGCTCGGCTAAACTCCAATCTATGGTCCACCTTGCAAAACTTGTACAAAAGACACTTGACTAGCTACAACCACTATAAGCGATTTCTCCCACTATCTATCTGTGCCTAAATCTAAACGCAGATTCCATGAACAAAGCTTCTTTCCCAGAACTGCCCGCCCGTGGAACATTGTTCCGCTGTCATGCTTCCCGATTGCATACAACATAGTAGCCTTCAAATCCAAGGTAAACAAGTTCTTGTTGAGCCGTCCCCATAAATAATCAAAATCTACCCAAATTACACCATCCATGATTGCTACATTACCACCTTACATTCATTAACCCTTATCCTCGAGTGGCCTTCAAGCCGTGATTAGTCGTGAATCCCAAGTAAAAAATATCATATGGTATTACTGAACGCATACTTAACATAATCAAATCTTTCTTAAATAAAACAAAGGTCTAGCTTGTCCTCGATAGTCGTACATCAAAGCAACATGGTATAAATGCGAGTGTGCCTCAGGGGTTGACCCTTTGACCTTTATTACTCCTTTAGTTCATGCATGGCTTCTCCTGATAAAATTGTCTCTGCGATGGGTATAGGTCCCAATCTCTGTCCCGTCGACGAAATGTTGCATCTCTATGCC
>NC_136512.1:1111145-1116145 GCF_053919585.1 Euprymna scolopes | reverse complement strand
ATACAAGTGAATAACTACAAAAGAAATTGGAATACATCCTACTAAAGCCTGATTGTCATAGCTGATGAATTTCCAACAGTGCAATCTGAGCGTGAGGACACTTAAAAAAGAAGGTTATGTAATAAAATTCTGTTTAAAACTTGGAAAAAATATCACAGAAACCTATGGATTGCTTCAGACTGCTTTTGGGCCATCTTGCATGAATCGAGCATCAGTTTTTGAGTGGCCTAAGATATTCAAGGAATGCAAGGCGTCTGTGAGGGATGATGAGAGGTGTGGGAGAAGTAAGGAAGTCAGAACACCAGAGTTGATTGGCCAAATAAAGAATTTCATGGATAAGGACCGTCGTGTGTTTATAGAAACAATAAGTGCACAGTTAGGTGTCAGTGTGGAAACTGTACACGCAATTATTTGTGAGGAACTGTAGATGCTGGAGATTTGGGTGATTTTTGTTCTGGACGCACCAGTCCACAACTCCATCATTGTCACAAACTATTTGTCCAAAATGAGTATCAAGACAATTGAGGAGAAGACGCTGGTACGAGGGTCATTGACACGCTCACATAAGAGGTCTTCCATGAGGTCTTCCAGTAGTTGTTGGGACGATACAACGTGCATTACAACCGGATGAGATTATTTTCTACTAGGTTGATATCTAGTTCAGCTCACTGTTTCTTTGGTTGATCTGACTGTGATGTCGGCTTGGTCTTGATTTTTGGCTGTGGTATCTACTTGGATGGTGACAAATGACACGCAACACAAGTTTGTAGAAAAAGAAAAGAACTTAACTATTTATTTTACAATGTTATACATTAATCATTAATGAATAATTACATATGTCTTCTTTTATTCTAATTTTTTAACCAGGCTACTTTGGCTAATTTTTTGCGGAGGAAGAAGAGTATAGCCTCTTTCTTCGTCTCCCACGAAGACACCAAGATATGCATGTTCACTGCATGCTAATCAGACGAGAAAGAGTAGGGTCGGTTTGGATTTGAAGTTAGAATAGCTCTTGATGGATATGAAGTTAGAATAGCTCTTGATGAAGAAATCGAATGAGGAAGCAGTTAAAATAATGCCAGTTTCACACAAGAACAGGTCGGGTTTGTCTCCCACAATTGGATTTCAATCTCTGGAAGGTTGGAACGTAGACCCCTGATGTTAGAGGAGACTTTGTAGTAGGATTTACTTTGGAATATGTGATTCTGGGTTTTCCCTTTGTTTGTTGGAATTTTTCATAGTTAGTTTGTTGGGTTTGTGGAATATGTTACCAGAGTTATTAAAAGCGGGGACAGCAAAAGAGAGAATAGGGATAAAAGTGAAGAAGGAAGACTTTATAGACCATCTGTAATATAAATCTCACCTGTCTGTTTAAATGTATGTATGTATGCATGTATGTATTTATGTATGTATGTCTAAAACTTTCGGCAGAGACGACGGATTTTAACGATATCTGTATCGTTTTGAAAATTGACCCTTCGGACGACAAATAGCGAAAAATTGGCTAAAAACATTAATTCCTTCCCCCTAAACTGGACACTTTTCTTCAAGGAGGGGTCGCTTTTTTCGTCGATATTTTCCAAAGTCTCCCCTGTTTTCGATTTACTAGCCTTAATTTAAACCTTCGTCACTTCTGATTTGGCAATGGGCGCAATGACAAAGGCGTCACGTTTTTTTTTTGTTCACTTTTTTTTCCTCCTTCGCAGTACGGGTTCAAGCCTGCCTGCCTGCCTACTACCACTTTTTTTTATTTTTGCTCAACACACACCTCCAAACACTCGGGCAACGCGGGGCCCCACTTTGTAAATTAAGCTCTAACCCCTGTCTCATCGCTTCAATGTTGCACCTCTGTGCCTTTTTACAAGTATTTTAATAGAATGCTCTCTGATAAACTCGTTGCACTTGTGTCCCCTCGACGTACATATCTTCAACAAACCCGCTTAGCAACAACATCACATCCCTTTATTGTTTAGGTCACTATATGTCAGAAATTTTTCTACTCAAATAGTTTCTTCCCTAGAACAGCTAGACTTTGGAATTCCTTTCCTGCTACCCGATTCTCTGACTGTACTGATATACAGAAGTTTAAATGTAAAGTAAACAAACATCTTGTTAATATTTCCTAGGTATGGTCCCAAATAGTATCCCATTGCATCCAAGTGGCGATGTGCTTTGTTGAGTGTGAACGTGAGTAAAATAAAAATTCTATAACAACAATGTTTAAAAGTTGTGAGATAGGTTCCTCTCCCATTATGTCGTATGGACTAAGAAAAAAACAGCTTAGAACGTTTAATTGAATAGTTTATGAACTGAAAGCAAAAAAAAAAATCACCTAACCTATTAAAAATATTTTTTATACATAAAGAGATGGCAATACTTATAATAAACAAGATTATAAATAATTTTTTTATTCCTTGCAAATCTATCCGTTCGCTGAGAATACGCCATATTCCAAGCTAGATTCTTAAATATTGGAGATTTTATACTCATCTAGAACATTGTGCAATTCTTTACTTATTCTTGCACTGTGTTTATACCGGAGAATAGTATAACCCTAAACACAGCTCTGCCCTGTTCAATGTCATTTGAAAGCCAATTACCTGTCAAACTCAAAATAAAACATTATTTGTAGTAGCTCTCTAAATGTCTGTCGTAAAAAAATACGACTACTAATTTCATCAAGAGACGATTGTATGTTTGTTTTTAGCTTTGTAAATATATCTGAAATTAGTTTTCAGTACTTTTTTGATGGTATACTGTAATTTGGGCAAAGTTTTGCAATATTAAATCCAATGCCAGGTGTTACAGAGTATGATTGAATATCAACAGCAATCATTTCTCCTATCGTATAATGGATCTCTTATCCTAAATTTTCTTCTTGACCAATATTGTTTCTATAGTAGTTTCGTGTTCCGCTGGAGCCTCGTAGTTGCTTCCACTTGTTCCTAGAATGTCTGCCTCTGAACATTAATTGTGTTTCTTTTTCTTATCTGGAACTTTTGCTTTTTCTGGATGAACGTTTCTAATATGGTTTAACATATTAGCCGTTGTAGAAATTTTTCCTGATTGGTCACTCCTTAATATGACGGCTTGACAAAACTTGCAGACAGATGTATTCTTATACTTGAGACTGACATCAAAATAATTCCAGCAGACACTGGTTGGCATAATGGTTAATGACTGTTGCCAATTAATTTCTTACGTATTTAACTGTCTGGTATTTTACCTACGCTAGGACAGGTATTACACATGTATGAAATAATTGGAGAGGTACAAACGATGCACCACCTTAGGGAAAACTGCCGATTGGGTCCTCATTGCTCAAACCTTGACCTTAAGGAGGCAAACAGCACCGTCATGCGATGGGTTAATCTCTATTGCGATAAGATATGATGATGAATGTCTAGTATCTAGTAAATAGTTTATCTCGATAAAATATACATTATCTAAACCAGAAAATATGAATATATATGTAATGGTAGCACAGTTTAAAAAAATGAGGAACAAGAGTATGACTGATGAAGAATGTTTTATTTTCAGTTCACACGTGGTCGCAATTTACCGTACAGTTCCTCAACGTGTAAACTGAAAGATAGAGTAATAATTTCTTCTACATTGATTTAAAGTACAAAATAATGTTAATTCGATAGAAAGCAAAAGGAAAAATACTGTGTAGACAGTGCATGTCCCTTCGGTGAATTATTACTGACAAGCAAAAAAGGGGAGCTAACTTTCCTTATTTACAATATAAATAAATTAATATTAATGCTATCCATGATAGGAAAATTTACTTATAAATCGGCATTAGAAAACATGTTAATTGGACGATTATCGATTACCGATTAATCAGTTGATTATAAAACGCCGTTTAATCGGTAATCGGCGAATTTACTTGTCGGTGCATCCCTACTTTTAACATTGCATTGTGTTTTACTCGCCCCAGTTTCGTCTGATGGAAGTTCCGTATCGTAAGATATTTCGGGGAAAAATCCCCTTCTTCAGATGTGTTTTCAAATTTAGTTCAAACGTGCATACGGTGGCTCTTGTAAACTTTAGAAATTTCACAGTAATTAAAATGGAGCTGGAATGAATTTTCTTTATTTTGTTTTAAAATATCTTGTTATTTTTAAACCTATTAATCTAGATCAGTGTTGATATTTATTTTTATTCTATTTTACTCATTTATTTCGCGTATTTATTAACTTTATTTGCATTTTATTAAAGTTTAGATTTTATTATATGCTGCGTTCGTTTTATGTATTTATTCAATGCATTCTTATCTATTTATTTATTTTCTGCGTTCTTTTTATTTATTTATTTATTTATTTATTTATTTTCTGCGTTCTTTTTATTTATTGCATTCTTTTTATTTATTTATTTATTTATTTTCTGCGTTCTGTTTATTTATTTATTTTCTGCGTTCTGTTTATTTATTTATTTTCTGCGTTCTTTTATTTTTATTAAAAGCGTTCTTGCCAAGTCGGTTGGTTTAAAATTTAATATTTAAATAGTTAAATTTAAACCAACTGTAAAAAACACGAAAATTAAGTAGTTTTATCTTGAAACGAGCGGGTGTTGTGGTCTGCATTGCAAAGTTTAAAATACGCTTAAATGTATTTCAATTAATGGATAATTCGTATTTATTCTTACAAAGCCAACTTCCTATTGAATATTATATTGTACCTAACATATAGTATTAATTTCAAAAGAAATGCAAATATGCTGGCATATTGGAGAAAAAAAATTTTGCATTTCAACTTGCCAACATGTTTCTGTGCGCGTTATTCATCCATCCAAACAAAGATTTTACTCGTTATAAACAATCGTCGGTGTATGATTACTATATCCTCTTAATTTTAGTGTCATGAGACCGGTAATTTGAGAGTTTATCGGTTAAATATATTCACACAGATGTGGATGACTATATATATGTATATATATATATATAATTTAAAAAATCATTATTAAAATAATTAAAAAAATTTTGTAATTATTATTGA
>NC_136512.1:1081145-1106145 GCF_053919585.1 Euprymna scolopes | reverse complement strand
TATTCTCGATTCCGATTGTCTCAACACTAATATATATATATATATATATATATATATATATATATATATATATATATATATATATATATATATATATATATATATTGTTACGGGGTTACAGAATGCTTTGGACCATCACTCTCATTTTACGGGGATGCATTCCGAACGGGAATTCCAATTAGGGTATATCCCGGAATCACGAATCACATTAGTGAAAGAAATAATTGTGTATCGGTCGTAAAGTGTACGCTATGGCACGTTAAATAGATTCGTGATCAGTAATCGACACGAAATAAATCAGCGCGTCGCACGTTTGGCAAAAGCAAATGAAATGAAAAATGACAAAACATAACACCAGGCCGCTGGAAAAATGGTGGGATCCTTCTATCGATCCAGTAGATATTTCACTGCTGTTGCAATTCTCTATCTATATAAGAGCCAGGTACATCCAAGGATGGAGTATTGTTGCCACATCTGGACAGGAGCTGCTAGAAAGGACGTGTCCTACCTTGATAGAGTTCAAAATAGACTTCGTAGCCTTGTAGCAGATGTCTTTTTCTCTTCCTTGCAACCTCTTTCTCACAGAAGAGATGTTGCGAGTTTGTCTCTGCTTTATCGTTATTTTCATGGCAAGTGCTCGACTGAGCTCCAATCTATGCCCCCCTCGCCAAACTTTCACAGGAAACACTCGTCTAGCTGAAAACACTATGAATAATTCCCCCACTCTTTATCTGTGCCTAAACCTAAACGTAGATGCCATGAACAAAGCTTCTTTCTTAGAACTGCACGCCTGTGGAATTGTCTTCCGTTTTCCTGCTTTCCAGCTAAGTACAATATGGTTGTCTTCAAGTCTAACGTAAACAAGTTCTTGATGAGCCGTTCCACTTAAGTTAACAAATTTACCGAATTTCCATGACTAACGATTACTATATTGTCCAATTGACTACTGTACACTCTTTAACCCTTATCCTCGAGTGGTCTCTGGGCCTTATAAGTGGTTATGCCTATGTAAAAATAAAAACACCCAGAATTATATATATATATATATATATATATATATATATATATATATATATATATATATATATATATATATATATATACTATATACTATATTTTATTACACAATGAGAATTAATGATCTCAAAAGGATATGCGAACAACACCCAAAGAGTCAAGGAATGATCGACTAAATAAAGAAGATTACCCAAATAAACAATGTCTTTGGATGACTCACCAAACAATGTCTTTCTTTTTTCTTTTTCTCTTTTCTTTTTTATATAATGCAAAATAATTATTTGAGTCCAATCACTACAAGCATATTTAAGCACAAGTGTCCAAAAAGAAAACAAAAATATTTCATTCAGCAATTCACTAGAGATGGGATGGGTCCGGGAGACGGAGGGAACATTAGTGTGAAATACTTAGCTGAATAAACGGTATTATCCAAACAGGTGAAATGTCCCAGAGATATTATTTTTCCTTCGAAGGTTTGCAACCGATTCCATATGTGATGATATCATCCGATGTAATTCCTTTATTGGTGGTAACGCTTCATGCGTGTAGACACATACCATACCATCTTATGTGTTTTGGTTTAAACTTCGATATATTTCTTTAGAGGTTGTAGTCGATGTTTTGTTAACATGGGAGAGTGCAGGAGTGAGTTACTTCCTTCTCGCCATAATAGCCAATATGTATATATGTTAATATTATTTGTAGTGATCGGACTATTGGTCAAAACATTATTATTATTGTTATTGTATTCTTCGCACCTTTCCTCTTCCTAACATATGCCCTCTCCGCTTATCTCGGCATTGGTTCCAGTCGTATAGCACTTGATACTGACTCAAGCAGTGCTGATTCAGGAAAGATGTGGTCAGGGACTGTGCAATCCTTGCATAGCTACCCTTACAGGGGGTATCCATTGTCTCCTGAAACTGAACGGAGTCATCATATAACATTACAAATCTAAAAAAAGACTTGATAGTCTCTGAATTTTTTAGATGAGGGCTGATTGTTTCTATTACTTGTATTGATTGGACTATTGTTCTCATCTTGAGTGTTATTTGTGCAACGTTTCAGTTGGATTGGTCTTCGACCGTCATCAGGCATGTCGGCTATTGTTTGGAAAAGAAAAGAGAAAAGTTACTAGCTCTGTAGATATGTTTTTCGTATTCTTTGAGTTAGTCTCTATTTTATGGTTATTGTATCGTAATTGTGAAAAAAAAAATGATTAACAAAGGGGAGGCAACTCTAATAAAAGTCGATGAGGTGATTATCTGCCTTCCATCGCCGGAATTTTAAGAGTGTACAATTTTTTTTTTCTACGAAGAATACGAAAATATCTACGGAGCCAGTAACTTTTCTCTTTTCTTTATCAATCCACAACCAACATGCCTGAGGACGGTTGAAGGACAATCCTGAGGACGGTTGAAGGACAATCCGACCGAACGTCGCACAAATAACACTCAATATGAGAACAATAGTCGGATTAATACAAGCAATATAAACAATCAGTCCTCATCTTAAAAATTCAGAACTTTAATGCATATATATATATATATATATATATATATATATATATATATATATATATATATATATATATATCCACTTTCCATCACCGTAAATATCTCTTCGCTTGCATTCAAGCGTTGTCTTCCGTTTTGGTGATTTGCTCTATTCTGCTAGGTTGGAATGGCTGTAGATTGCTAACCCTTTTCCGTTGCAGTATTCCATTGCATTAATTGGGCGCAATGTGACACTTAATTTGCCACCGTAGTTCGTTCGAGGCCCGTTAGTGAGACAATTAGTTTTCTATGTCTTAATCTTAAGTGTGTGCATTTCTGACTGACTTTACCATGTTTTTTACACACAGGTGGTTTTATTTTTCTTCTACCAACATTGAACTCTTTTATGTCTGACCTACGTGACGTGGGCGTTGCCTGCTGAATACACACACATATACACACACACCCACACACACACACACACACACACATATATATATATATATATATATATATATATATATATATATATATATATATATATATATATATATAACAAGGGCGAGGGTTGTAGCCTCTTTTGCATTATAATTCCGCCATTGGTCCCCATCACTATATAATATCTATCTATCTATCTATCTCTCTCTCTCTCTCTCTTTCTCTCTCTCTCTCTCTCTCTCTCTCTCTCTCTCTCTCTATATATATATATATATATATATATATATATATATATATATATATATATTAGACATTAAGAGGAGATTATAGATATATAAATACCCGTTCACATACACCTTTCACGATAAAGCTAGAACCCAGAATTACATAGAATCGAGCAATTGCATCGACAACGGACAAGGCCAGACCCAAAGCGGAATTCGATGTACTGCATCTCATCAGTGACGTGCTCCGACATAGGCGCGAACCCAGGTCGTCGCACTCATGAAGTGTGCAATACTGACGACCTAACCATATGCATATATGTGAACGGGTATTTATATATCTATAATCTCCTCTTAATGTCTAATATGTGTAGAAAAAACGGATCATCCTTCGTAGGGACGTGATGTCCCTCAACAAATAAGGTTGTTCCGAAATCGTGTCTGGGGAGGCGGCTAATTTCAGTTAATGCTCAGTTTAATCGCTACTTTTTCTCTCCCACCCCATTCCCTCTCCTTTCTTTCTCTTTCTCCTCCCTCTCTCCCCTCTCTATCCATTACTTAAACTCTTTGTTTTAATATCCATATGTAATCAAAAATATTTTCTTATAATTTATTTTGGCTTAAATTGTTTGATGGCGTAGGCTGGATAATTTGTCTATCCCGTCTATGGAGCAATCTTATAATGATTTAAGCAAACACTCCCGAAGTTGAAATAACAAAAACATATTTAGCTCTACTAACGTATCGAGCACAATTTTCCCCTGCGTTTTTTTTTTTTTTTTTTTTTTTTTTAACCAAAATATCGCTTATAGGGATTCAAAGAGATTTAGAAAGCAAGAAACGGGGAAAAGAGAGAAAAAGGATATGATAAAAATCGAATGGGAAATACGCTAAAATCCAGAATAGGCAAAATCCGGAATGTGTCTGTTGAAAATCATTTAATTATGCTATCACGTAATTGGATTGCATATTTTATTTCATATTTTAATTTTAAAACTGATTTTAAGACAAGAATCGTAAATATTTTGTTTAATTTCTTACCTTTACTTGTAATTGTTGTCAGCGTAAAGAATTGTATACGAAGAGAGAGAGAGAGAGAGAGAGAGAGAGAGAGAGAGAGAGAGAGAGAGAGAGAGAGAGATGTTTATTTTTATTTATCGTCTGCGTAAACAAAAACGAAGAAAGAGATGGTGGATTTTTAAAGAGAAAGAAAAAGACAAATAGTCGTTTAAAATAGAAAGAAAAAATATAAAAGTAGTAACATACATGCGAAAAGTTATGCGCTATGAAGAAGAAGAAGAAGAAGAAGAAGAAGAAGAAGAAGAAGAAGAAGAAGAAGAAGAAGGAGAAGAAGAAGGAGGAGGAGGAGGAGGAGGAGGAGACTTCTACAGAGAGTTGAAAAACAATAGGAAGACGGAAAGGGTCGGTGAATCTCTGCAATGGTCCGATACTGCAGATCGGGGAATAAAACGGCGAAAATTCCGCTATGTTTAAGACCAGACGAACAAAAAATATGGAGGAGGGAAAAAATAAAAAGAGAATAAGAAAAAATAAGCAAAAGATATTTTTCGGTCATCGATAATATACCCCGGGTGATAAAAGAAAACTGGATAAATTGACAACACAAATAGTGGGATCAGAAGAAAGAAAGAACACTAAAAAGAAAGGAACTTTGGTGTCGATATGACGAATTTTGCTTGGCGCAACTGAATTTTAAAATAGGTCCCCTGCTCAGTAATTTGATTTTCCTTCTCTTTTCTTCATACATCTCTTATTAATTTTAATTGAAATATTTATGTTAATTGTTTAACAATGACATTTTGTTATTGTCGCACGGGTCCCATGTTCGAATAAGATGACCCATCTCCTATGTTTCACTATCCTTTTGCCAAGAACTTCGGAGAACTTTCTTTTCTTTTTTCGTGTTTTCAATCAATTTGTTGCTGATCATATTCCATCGAAACTAATAAATTAAGAGTTACGTAACAATATATATATATATATATATATATATATATATACATATATATATATATATATATATATATATATATATATATATATATATATATATATATATACAGGTACACAAACACACATACTTATTTATGATTTGATCTTTGAAATAAACAAACAAGTGCAAAATTGATTTTAATAAATTAAATTAATTGATTAAAAATTGATTAAAATTAAATTGATTTTTTTCAAATGTTTGAATAGTAAAATATTTTTCCCCGGGAAATGCAGGCAGCTTTTTTTAATTCTTTTGTGTCATGGTGGAGAAGGTAACACCTGGCACGTCCTCAGAGGTTGGAAATTGAGGTTTATTGAGATTTAATGTCCGATAACAGTGTGAACGTTTGTCGAACGTATGGGTCAATGATATTGACCTATGTGTTCGACAAACGTTTATAATGTTATCGGGTATTTAAATCCCATTCAACCCGAATTTCCAACCTGAGAACGTACCAGGTATTATCTTCTCCACCATGACACGAAAGAAAAAAAAAACTGTTTCCTGAAGAGGAATATTTTACTAATCGAAAATTTGAAAATAAAATCAATTTAATTTTAATAAATAGAAATATTTATTAAAACCAATGTTACACTCGTCTCGTCTTTTCAGCCGTTATATCTTGAATTCGTAATATTCAGTGCTTTTCAAACAATGGATTCTCTATCATTATTGACATGCGTCCGATCAACGTTTAAATCGTTATCGAACATTTAAATCTCATTCAGCCTAAATTTGTAACCCCTGGGGACGTGCCGGCTGTTACTGTAACAGAGCGCGTATGGGCGCTTGTAAGAAAATTGGTAGCAAACGAAGGATAACTAGCTAGGGAAAATATTAACAGCAGCAGTCATTAAAGCAAGTTAGCAAGTGTGCGCGAGATTCCGTCACAAGAAAAGGAGAGAAAATACGCCACGTTGTCGAGGAGAGAAGCAAATAGCTTGTTTTGTTTTAGAGAGGAATTCAAAATAAACCATTTTGACTTGAACATGTTTTTCATAAGTGGTCGAGGACAGAAGCAAGTTGCGTATTTGGCAAGATAGTTATGTGAACACGACGACGAGAAAGCACTGGCTAAACAGATCTAGTAAATCTCATTATTTATTTTGTCAACGGCCCCTTTTTGTCTCTTGGCGAGATTATTCCAGACAATTTCCGACTATTTTTGTCTCTTAAGTGCTCAGCCTTCCTAGTTGGCGAGATTATTCGGGACATTTACGGTTGACACATGATTCAACTGGTCAGAGGCATTATCCGTGCCCCCCTTAATTCGATGTCAACATCTTATGCAAAATTATCGCATTTTCCCTTTCATCACAATACAGTTTGACCTATCATTTAACATCGGCAATTTTGCTATCTGACGTGAGCACTGTGTATTCATTTACTACTTATCTTCTTTCCGTTATTCCTAAACTATTAGTTCGCAAACCAAATCTTCAGAACCATTATCAAAATCTTTTTATATCTCCGTCATCTCTTATGGCTGAGTAATGTATTAACACTAGGAAATTTAATTCGTTTCCGTATTCTCTCGGAAAAGTTTGTATTATGCACAGAGAAATTTGTCGCTATTTACATCCTCCATCTCTATATCCGAGTGCTCTAAACACTTAAAATGTTTAGTGGGCACTTATCTTATAGCACAGCGACAATGCAAGATGCTGTGCCTTATTCTCTAAAGATTCTCAGTTTTAGGATTATTTTCCTTCGCGTCAAGTGTCTTACTTGAACGCCACACAGTTTTGCTTTCCGTGTATTTCTAAATAAAAACGACTTCAAATTTTAATATTTCCACATTGAATGTAAGTAACAAAATACCGATAAACAAAAGCACAAACAAAGTTTTAAAAAACTCACAAATAAAACCAAGCTAGTAATAAGTCGCTCAACATAGTCCGTGCTAAGATTGGGCGTGTATTTTTTTCAGTTTCTTATTAAAAAATAAAATAATTATGTTATTAGAATTTTCTTAATTTTATTTTAATTCAATAAATGTTCAGATAATTATTTTTTTTTATTTTGTGTCATTAGAAATTTCTCAATTGTATTTTAATTCAATAAATGTTCAGGTAATTATTTTTTTTTTATTTTGTGTCATTAGAAATTTCTCAATTGTATTTTAATTCAATAAATGTTCAGGTAATTAATGCCTTATTTTGTGTTATTGTGTTGTTGTTGACATTTGTTAAAATTTTCGATTCTCTTAGTTATGGAAATACATTGCTTTTTTTAAATTTTTTATTACATTTTCACCTCAAACAGGCACAGTGCTTTCTTAATCTAGGGATCTCTACTGTGTAGGGGTGGGATTTTGCTGCTTGTTGGGTTTGTCGGGAGTATTTCCGTTGAGAGGATACAAGGGCGTGTAGCTCGTTGGATTATCCACCATTAAAATATTTGTAGTACAGGCAGACGGATGCAACATTTCGTCGATGTGACAGAGGCCAAAGCTTAGATTACAGTTCAGGTTAGCGACTCTATTTTGAACCCTGTCCAGGATCGAGAGACTAGTAGCAGATACACCAGCCCAAATGTGACAACAATACTTCATACATGGGCGAATGGTGGCCTTGTAGAGGTACTGGATACTTTTAAACATAAGTAACTTTCTAACACTGTAGAGAGAGAGAGAGACCACCTTCCTCGCAGCGTCCCAAGCAATGCTCTTAATATATCTGTTCCAACTCATGTTCCCTGTGAACGTTAAATCGAAGAGTTTGAAAGAAGTACTTTTAGGTATTGTATCTTTAGCCATAGATATTGGTGGTTGAGAAGATTTTTTGCAATTATTGAAGGAAACAAGCTTAGTCTTGACAGTATTGAATGTGACCATCCATTATTGTTCCTATTCCACTACAGATTGTCTCCCCCTGTTTTGCGCTCTTTAAAATGAAACCAGAAAAGTTGTTCCATGACAGCAATACGTTTTCTTTTTATGATTGATTCGTATTTTTTTTTTAAATATTTACCATAATTTTATGTCTTTCGAATATTTTTTAATGAAAAAATACAGCATGACAGTTGGTCTAAATTATAATCATTTGCTTCTTGTTGTTCTTGACATGAAAATTCCAGATTGCTCGAATGACGTGACTAAATATCACACAAATAAAGAACCAGCAGGAGCAGTTGTCGGGCCTTTGTCGTGCCTTACTTTGTCTTACATAAGCAGTAAAACCAATTATCTAACCAACAAAACTTTTAACTCTCATCCACGAGCATCCTCAGGCCTTGATAAACAATGAACTATTAGTACAAAATAAATAACTAAAAATAATCGATTTTCAACCTGTATTTACTTGTGCACCTAACCTCTTTTACTTTTTCAACTTTTTTGTCGAGTCATGTAAAACTTGTTGGAATATTTTGTACCAACAATTGTGTACCCCCATATACATATTTGTTATATTTTAATCTTATTCATGTTATATTTTATACCTTTATTAAGCTTGATTTCGTACATTTTGATATTCGTACGAAACTACCATTAATTTTTAATAAAAAGCAAGGCTAGCTCTTTTGGAATGAAGTCACGGAATCCAGCGCGAAAATTTTCCCTTTCGAATCATGCCGACCAGGACAGTGGGTGTATGCTTCATTGCCCGCGTGGACAAAGATTCTTGAGTTTATTTTCTTCTGGAAGAACCCGGCAAGAGGAAAACACCGGTCGTGACGAGGCGAACATTTCCTTACAACTTTTATATATGCGGTGACGGAACGCGCGATTTTTTTTTAGAGAAAAAAATTTGGAGTAATTTCAAAGTCTTTAAATCGACAGTTTTTTTTTAAAAAAAGCAAACTGTGCAATTTATATTCAAACTTGTTAGTACTTTCATAGAATTTATTGAATTTATTGTGTGCGTGATTTTGGAAGTACTCGTTCTTAATTTTCATATTAAGGATAGGTGTTCGTTGTGGCGACATTTACAATTTATGAACGAGTTTATTTGTTTTTTTTTTTTTGTTTTTTTTTTTTTTTTTGAATGCCTGCAAAGGAAATAATTTGCAACCTATTTGTAAATAAAATCTTTTCTTCATTTTAAAACAAGACCTCTTTCGGCTTTTTTTTTTTTTTACATGGAGGTCACAACTTATCAAGGCCCGGAGGCCACTCACGGATAAGGGTTATTGCGTGTACAGTAATCAATGAGATAGTATTGTAGTAATCATTAGTATTGGAGATTTGATAGAGTGTCTTACTTAAGAGGGAATTTGTTTATGTTGGATTTGAACACATCCAAGAGGTGGTCAGGTGTAAGTCAAGTTATGCCTTTACTCCCCCTTTTTATTTTATCCTCTTTTTTATGCAGGCTATTCGTTTCTCGTTGAATTCATCTGAAAACGGGTAAATTTCCGACAAACTAAGAAAAACCTGACCAATTACTTCGAATTATTACGCCTCTGGGAATAAAAAATGAATTATACTTTCACTTACTATGTATAATTCAGCAAACCTTTACTTTTATTAAACGCTGAGTGCCATGATTGGTTATACACTACCTGAAAGCTCTTCGTTCCAACTCAAGGCTGCTGCAAAGAAGGTGGGCTCCCTCTACCGTGCTAGAAAATTATTCACACCAAAAGAACCCTATATCTCTGCGAATCACCATTCGCTCGTGCATGAAGCATTGTTGACAGTTATTTCAGAAAGTATTTCATCGCTTTTACTTAACTGATTTCGTCAATCGAAGATGTCGGTCGTTTTTTTTGTTTGTTTTGTTTTTAGATAGTCACTAATTTTAACTTTAAAAGATAAATTTTTGTTATCTTAATCCAACTGGAAACAATCCTCGGACTTAGGGTTTGTGACACCGTAAACCTTTTTCTTTTTTGTTTATGTTTTGTTTATGTTCTGGATTCCATGGTTGAATATTATGCTGCCTCAGAGCTCTTCGTTCAGATTCATCGGCTGTTATCATTCATGGGAAATATGGATTGGAACAAATACATGGAGGACATTCTCAAAACTGCTGCAAAAATGGTGGGCTCCCTCTACCGTGCTAGAAAACTATTCATAATCTAAAGTCACCACTCGCCCATGCATGAGATATTGTTACCACATTTGGGTGATGAATCTACCATTAATCTTTCCCTCTTAGACAGCGTCCAAAAAGGATATCAAATCAAATAGGTTCTGCACTATCGGCTAAGTTCCAAACTCTGTTCTATCCTGCAATGTTGAATCTATCTACCTGTTTTACAAGTACTGCCCTCGATTAACCCGACAAGCAGCAAAATTCCGCCCCTCGTTATACATATTTTTTTTTTGCTTTTAAATGATAGCTATATATATATATATATATATATATATATATATATATATATATGTACCACTCCTATAAATTTGTGGGTTTTTTTTGTATTGATATTCATATTTAAAACCCTTTTTTTCTATTTATTTAAAAAAAAATAAATACAACTTTCTTATATATGGGTCGTGGAATTGCATTCATCTACAAAAGATCTAGCTAATTTGCATATTCTTTTAAACATTCATTTTTAATTAATTTCTATTAGTTCTTTCGGTTTCTTATGGGATGGTCATCTTTCGTTAACTATTACGTGTAATTATATTCATGCAGATATTCTACAGGGTTTATACTTGTGTAATATTGGCGTAAAAAGGTTATAGTAAACACAAACCGCTTTCTATGTATATATTTATGTATGTGTATATGTATTCGTTTTAAAAAAATTTACCTACCAAACTCCTCTGTCAGTTTTTTAGTCTACAGATATGTAACTTAATATATAAGGTATTCGCACCCAATGCGAAATTTTATATTTGGGTTTTAGCCGGGGAAAATCGGAGAACAAGTGTGAAAACTAAAACAAAAAAAATGGAATTTGCTAGGTGAAGGTCGAATGACGGCATTACGAATATGCATGTGAAAAGTAATAGCTATTAGTTCATGTTTTAATTTTTAGCCTTGCAGAAAATATGTCTTCATAGCTCAGGCATTAACGTCAAAGGTAAAAGTAAATCGTAAGCTAAACGTTTTGGTTTCGATTCTCGGTAATGGCGAACGAGTCATTTTTTTTTAAAACTTTTTAAATCATTATTATATATCGGGTTCAATATAATATAATAATAAATACGAAATGTGCATTAATAAAAAAAATATCATATTTAAGCGTATTTTACGATTGGGCAATGCCCGGCGGCCTGCTAGTATATATAACGTGTTAAACGTTATTTTATCTGTATCTCTACTGTTATGTGTGTGTGTGTGTGTGTGTGTGTGTGTGTGTGTGTGTGTGTGTGTGTGTGTGTGTGCGTGTGTGTGCGTGTGTGTGAGAGTTACTTTCTCATAGGTTCCGAAACGGTTGGGCCTATCTTTTGCAAACTTCACACAAAGTTAATTTATATGTCTGGCAGTGTTCTTAGATATGTTTTATATAGAAATTCACCCGATAAGTATCGAAAATCGAAAAAAAAAAAAAACGATTTAAAAAAATCTTTCTTTCTTAGAGATAAAAGAATAATTTTTACAGGGGGATAGTTTACGTTACACCGGCCAAGAGTTATAATAAAAGTTCAGCAAATCGTTTATGCTTAAAAAAAAAAATTAATAAAAAAAAAAAAAAAACAGATCTACTATAATTTGGAGATATAGGTTATTGCTGAGAATTCGATTCAAGCCCGGGTGTATTCACCATTATATTTTAATTTTTTTCTTATTAATGAGTTCAATTTACGATAAAAGAAAAGGTGTCATTTAAAATCGTCAAACATTAATCAGAAGTGACTTTTCCAGGGCATTCATCGTAAAGTCCAAATATGAGTTGTGATATTATAAACAAACACAGACTGAATTTGATGAAGGACATTAACATTATTATTATTTTATATATATACATATATATATATATATATATATATATATATATATATATATATATATATATATATAGAGAGAGAGAGAGAGAGAGAGAGAGAGAGAGAGAGAGAGAGAGAATTTTATTCAAATATAATTTTTCCGAAACAAAAAATTTATTATTTAATATGTTTCTCTAAGGAAATGAGCCTACATCGAAAATCCATGGATTAAGGAAATCACTTTGAATTGTATTCGTTGTTCAAATAATAAAAACCATCTTGTTTATAAAAATTATATTTTTCTGAATGAAATTTAAATATGAAAAACTATATATATTTATTTGTTCTATCTAGTATATTGAGCAATTTTATTTGGTTGGGATTGTCTTATATGAAACTATTCTTCCCTAAAAGTATTTAGTAAGACTTTGTACCACAAGATTCAATAATCTGTGATCCAATTTATCTCATTATTCTTATATATACATATATGTGAGTGTGTGTGTGTGTGTGTGCGTGTGTGTGTGTGTGTGTACATATATATCTGCATATTCATGTATGTATATATACATGCATATATATATGCACACACACACACACATACATACATATATATATATATATATATATATATATATATATAAATATCTGTTTCATCAAATACTTTTGCATGCAAAATCCGATCCCGCATTTTGCTAATTCCTACCCTCTGATGAGAAGGAAAGTATTTCTTTGAAACTCCGCGGATTAAGGACTATCCGCTTCGCTTCGCTTATCTAGTGTTTCCTTTTCATATTAAATGTTTTTAACTCATTTCAAAGTGTTTTTTAACATGTTTTATTAACTGTTTGTTCGTATATATATATATATATATATATATATATATATATATATATATATATATATATATATATATATATATATATATATATATATAAACCGGGCTTCTTCAGTGGAATGCAAATTTTATTAAGTCGCTTGACGAAGACTTGTGGTCTTGATCGACCATCTGTCCGTAACATTAGCACGCTCAGTGTCGCGACCATGTAATTTTTTTCTCTCAGACAGACAGACAGACAGGCAGACAGAGAGGGGGGGAATAAGTAGAGATATTTACATGTGCTTTTGTTTATATATATATATATATACATATATATATATATATATATATATATATATATATATATATATATATATATATATATATATAAACAAAAGCACATGTAAACATCTCTACTTATATATATATATATATATATTTATAGGTATGTATATATATATATATATATATATATATATATATATATATATATATATACATTTACTTTATTAGTGACATTGATAACTTCCATTTTTCAGCCTTTTTTTGTCGCCGCCTTTAGTTTTTTTTGTTTTTTTTTTTTCTTTTTATGAAATTACTGGATTGATACAAATTACCACTATTACTGCAGCAACTACCAATTCTACGAATTTAATTGCAGTTGTAGTAGTAGTTCTGTATTAGTAGTAGTAGCATCCGTATTTCGCTACCCCCCCCCCTTCCTCACTCTCTTTCTCTCTTTCTGTCTTTCTTATTCTGTTTTCCACCTCCTCCTCCTCCTCCTCCTCCTCGACTCTGGGAGAAGTAGAAAAACAAATCTCTCGCACATGTGTGCGGACGTTTTCTTATTTACCTGGGGATTTAATTGCTTGCACTAAGCCTCCAAGAAAAGCAAAGCAAAAAAAAAAAAAAAAAAAAAAAGGCAAAATATCTATCTATATATAAATATATATATCTATATATAGATATATATATATATATATACATACGTATATATATATATATATACTTACACAAATACACATATACACATACGTAATACATAGGAGGGATCTATTTCGCCTTCAACAGGTAAGCGCTCGCTTCTTATATTGCACGGCCGTATAGTTAATCGCGTGCAACAAAATCTATTTTGTTAAATTCATTTATAAAATCGAAATCCTCCATTTCATTTTTTTTTTTTTTTATTTCAAAAATATTTTTTCTTTCCTTTTCGCTTTTTTCCTCCATTTTTTTGGTCGTTACGTTGTTACACCCCCCCCCCCCGAAATAATTTATCGATGTTAAAACAAAAAAATAAAATCTTTTGCAAAAGCTGACAGTAAAATAAAGATGTTGTAGTACCTGTTCTTTCGTTATATATATATATATATATATATATATATATATATATATATATATATATATATATATATATTATTTGCATTCATCGGACTACTATTTTCAGTGTCAGCGTAGTCCGAAGAATCCAAATAATACGTGTAATCAATCCTCATCTAAAAAATTCAGAAGCATCGCTCTCTCTCTCTCTCTCTCTCTCTCTCTCTCTCTCTCTCTCTCTCTCTCTCTTTCTCTCTCTCTCTCTCTCTCTCTCTCTTTCTCTCTCATTCCATTTCATTCAATGAATGGTATATATATATATATATATATATATATATATATATATATATATATATATTATTTGTGTGTGTGTGTGTGTGTGTGTGTGTGTGTGTGTGTGTGTGTATACATATGAGCCATATTCATTGAAACTCTATGGAATAAGGAAAAAAATGTAATTTTTTACTTTATAGAATTTTATTCCAAGTATATATACATATATATATATATATATATATATATATATATATATATATATATATATATATATATATATATATATATATATATATTATTTCTCAGTTCGCAATGCCCTTTTGAGAGTGAGGGCGGCGAGTAAGTTTTAGAAGGTTGGATTCTGTTTGTACATTGAAACACACACGCACTCTCACGCGCGTGCGCGACCTTGTGTCTAACTTTGCCTTTGTTGTGAGAGGAGCAAGCGAAATGGGAGACGTTAACGTAAAAATAAACCACAACAACAAAAAACACTGAAATGTTGATCATGATCATAATTTACTTGCCTGTCCAAAAGGGCAGTGTTCGGCACGGGGTCGGTTTTTAATTAGGGGTAAATCTAGCTTTCCCGAAATAGGGGCTTTCTAGATTAAGACAAAAGTGAAAATTGCCTTAATCCAGAACCACTTCTTATTTTCCTATACGCAATCTCTACGCAATAATTTGTCGATGTTAACAATTAAAAAAAATAAACCGTATAACATCTCATGCAAAAGTTAAATTACGACGTGGTTTAGTACCTGTTCTTACATAATCCTTTTTATCTATTTCTCTTCCTAATTCGCAGTTCCCTTTTGGGGGACAGAGCGATCAACATTACAAGTACTGGTTCTCTCTCCACATCAAACACACGCGTGCGTGCAACCTTGTGTCTGACTTTGCCCTCGTCCGAGGAGCAAAGAAATGGGAGACGTTAAACACCAAAATAAATAAATAAATACGTTGAAATATCCTTATTTACTTCCCCCCCCCGCCTCCACCCAGAAGAGTGCGTTTTAAGAGCATCCACCGTAAATCTAGCGATCCCCAAAAGTGGGACAATCTAGATTAAGACAAAAATAAAAAAATAAAAATTGCCTCAGTCTATTAGGGCTTCATTTTTTCCTTATCGACGACAGAAAAAAATTGTAATATCAGAACATATACTACACTTAGTCAAACGTCCAAATAAATGTTTCTCATTGTTTTGTTCACAATAGTAAACTACGTGTCAGAACAGATACCACACTTTGAACTTTATCCAAAGGCCAAGTAAATCTAACGTAAGGAAAACCAATAATTGTTATATGTTCATCGACGTTTGATCATAAACACTGCCTACTTCACTAGCATATATTTATAAAGCAAGCCATTCACAGATGTTTCGCCGTATCACGGTTCATCAAATGTGGCCATTCCACGTTGAGTATTTGAAGGTTTGTAGTTCTCTCTCAAGAACTTAGGCACCCGGGACGGAAGATGGGATTGAGAAGTCAGCGTCCCCGAGGAAAGACACTCTGACCTGTAAAAAGTGCCTGGGCAGTCCCCGTCGGCATTCTCCCGTAAGGTTGCCTGCCTCGCCGATTAGCAATAAACTAACCCCTTCTCAAAAAGAAAAAGCAAGGATTGTGAGGGTGGACCCCCTAGAACTGCACGGAACTAAACCCTCACCGCAAAATCAACAGGGACAGATCATTACAGGAATGGTCTAATCTCTGTTGATATTGCGGGCCAAGGATAAAAATCCCTAGCTGAACTCGACTTCTAGATTGACTAATTAAGGTTTGCGATCTCCGCTGGGCTAATTCATTATTTAACTGTGTGTATATCGTAAAATCTTTATAATATTCATATAGTAGCGCTTCGTAGTAGTATAATAGAGATGCACTGAAATTATATATCAAGTGAGCTACACAGAAACTACATCCTCAGTTTAACGTTTATTGGACGTGCTTGTATGTGTTGTTATAAAGTTACAAGTTGCCTTCAATAAGTTTCCAGACCTTCTTCGTATGGGCACTTTTATAGTACACACTTAGAATTCTAGTCCCCTTCGAAGTAATCTCCTCCGGATGCAATGCACTTGTTGTACCGTTCCAATAACTTCTGTAAAGCCCCATGGAAGACCTCTTGTGTGAGCGTGTCGATGACCCTCGTCACATCCTCTTTCATCTCCTCGATTGTCTCATAACGACAGCCTCTAAGGTTTTCCTTGAGCTTAGGGAATAACCAAAAATCACAGGGAGCAAGATCTGGACTATAGAGAGAGTAAGGCCTGTCTTGATGTCCATCTTGGTCAAATAGTCTGTGACAAGGATGGAGAATCCTGTGGGCAAATTTTGTGCAAATTTTCCACGTCTTCAGTTTCTTGCAAATAATTGTGTGCATAGTTCCCACACCGACATCAAATTGTGCACTTATCGACGACGGTTCTTATTCATGAAATCCTTTATTTGGCCAATCAACTCTGGTGTTCTGACTTCCTTACTCCTCCCACACCTCTCATCATCCTTCACAGACCTTCTGCCTTCCTTGAATCTCTTATGCTACTGAAAAAATGATACTCGATTCATGCAAAATTGTCCAAAAGCAGTCTGACGCATTCCATACGTTTCTGTGACAGCTTTTTCAAGTTTAAAACAGAATTTTATTGCATATCGTTTTTCTATGGTGTATTCCAATTCCTGCTGCAGCTGTTCATTTGAACCTGAAATCATAGAAATTGATCAATCATTTCATAAGATGTATAGCAATAACATATTGAACTTTCAAGAGTCTACAATTTTAAATGCCTGTACAAAAAAGTTTGAAAACTTATTTACGGCCCTCATGTATTCCAGATGACATTGAGCACTGAAGGATGTGTTGCCTTGATACGACTGAATAGAGTAGAGTTCAAAATGCAATATGATAATTTGTTAAATGTTTCGAATTTGTTAGAAAAACATTTTATTCATACAATTGTTTCAGCCTATTTTTAAAACATATATTTTCTCTTAGTAATAAGTGTGTGTGTGTGTGTGTGTGTGTGTGTGTGTGTGTGTGTGTGTGTGTGTGTGTGTGTGTGTGTGACCATAAATTGACACTACACCAAATACTCGATGAGGGGTCAATGAAAATGGAAAAACTGAGGAAAGAAAGCACTAGCCAGACCTCCGCTGGATGAATGCAAAGAAGACTGTGACCTTGGGGAATCTTATTGACACCCAAATTCCAGTGAAGATTAATGGTCACCATCAACGAGAAATCAATGGTAACCGACTGTTGTTATAATGCAAATTCATCTGCAAAGGTTATTAAAAGAGGTTTAGAATACTGAAAATACAGGGAGACTTGTTGATACTCAGACACCAGAGAACACCACAGGTTGTTTTCAAAGAGAAATCTTTGATGATGGTTTGGGTGACTACTCCTCGAGAATGAATAAATAAATAAATAAATAATAATAATAATAATAATAATAATAATAATAATAATAATAATAATAATAAACATACGAGATAGATAAAAGCATAATGTACGTATATTATTAATTTATTATTATTATTATTATTATTATTATTATTATTATTATTATTATTATTATTATTATTATTATTGGCTCACATGGAGCTTTCACACAAGTAAAGAAACGATCTGATTGGAAACCTGTGGTGTTCTCTGGAAGCTAAGTAACAACAAGTCTTCCCCGACGTCCAGCTCTCTCCACCTCCTTCGATAGCATTTGCAAATGAATTTGCGTCATCGCAACAGCCCCTTACCATTGATTTCTCGCTGGCAGTGACCATTGGTTTATACTGGAAGTACTATATGGTTTATCGTTTCACATCTTTGTCCACAGAGTCTGCATTTGCTGTTTTCTGGTGTTTTATCGATTTTTGCTTTGATATGGTTGGTTCTTATCGAGTTATCTTGTGCTGCAGCTATTAGAGATTCAGTTTCTCGGTTTATATGTCCTTTTCGCATCCATGTCCAAGTGTTTTCGTTATTCTCATCTTTTGTCATTCTTATGAATCTTCCGTGGAGTTGTTTCTCTTCCCACTTCTCTTTTCTCGTTTTGTCATTTGTCTCTCTGTTTTCTGTTTTGTTGTTGGTTTTTTTTTCAGTGTCTCTCGCTGCCATAATTATCCTACCAGTGTTTTGCATTATGTATTTTTCTAGTTCTTTTTTTTTTGTGTGTCCTTCACACAGTCTCTATACAGATCAGTCCTTTCCCGCCGTCTTTCCTTTTCACATAGAGTATGTCAAATTATTATTATTATTGTTATTGTTATTATTATTGTTATTATTATTTTACTCACTAGGAGTAGTCGCACAAGCCATCTTCAAAGATTTCTCTTTGAGAACAACTTGTAGTGTTATCAGGAGTCTGAGAGACAACAAGTCCCCTCAGATGTCCAATACTTTCCACCTTTATCGATAACCTTTGCAGATGAATTTGCGTTGTCGCAATAGCCGCTTACCATTGATTTCTCGATGGCAGCGACTATTGATCTTCACTAGAATTTGGGTAACAATAAGCCTCCCCAAAGTGTCCCAATCCTCTTTGCATTCATCCAGTGGAGGTCTAGCTAGTGCTTTCTCTCCTCAGTCTTTTCATCCTTCTTCACCCTCCTCACTTATTTGGCATGATGTCAGTTTCTGGTGACGTACACACACAAATAACAAAAGAGGGGCGCAAGGCAAGGGCACAGTGGGGGGCATCTTACAATTATACAGTTTCAGTTTTTATGATTCCATGTGATGTTCCTTTGTGTTTTTACATCTGTAGCCATTTCTGTATGTTTAGTTTGTGTCTGTAGTTCATGTGTGTTAATCTCTGCATTCAAGGTTTTTTTTTTTTAAATATTTTTGTTTTAATTATTGTCATTCGATTTATCTTCTCAGCTATCCTTTTGATTTCGATCTCTCCCATTCTTTTTTCAAAGTTTTTCTGTATTGTTCCTTGCGCTCCTACTATTATTGGTGTTATCTTGACTTTCTTCATCTCCCGTATCCCTTTCAGCATCCTGGCCTGTTCCATATATTTCATTCGCTTCTTTGTCTCCTTGATATTCACTCTGTGATCTGCTGCAACGGCAAAATCTACAATCTGATCTGTTCTTCAGGTGTTACTCTTCAATTTCTTGTTCTCTGTCAATGGAGGAGAAATCCTTCACGATTGAGACAATTTTTATTTTTGTTCCTTTTGTCCATTTAAAAAAAAAAAAAAAAACGACTCTAGTGTCTAACTCTGTCCCGTGTGGAGGCATTGTAAATAGAAACTATTATGACAACCGGTCTTCTTGCTTGGGTGGGTTTATACGTTTCTATATCCATATCCCATAGGATTTTGTGAATTTTCATTTTCAAGAACTGCTGTCGGATTGTGTTTGTACCATTTGTCAGCGTGTTCAGGATGACATTGTGTGCATAATTCCTCTCTTCCCCACATGATCTATTGTTATTATTCTTATTGTTTTTTATATATGTACACTATTTATGGTTTTATATACCTCGTATATGTTATTGTTGCTACTACTACTACTACTACTACTACTACTACTACTGCTGCTGCTGCTGCTGCTACTACTACTACTACTACAACTAGCGGGGGCGTCCGGCCTTGCCCGGTCGTAAAATATGTTTACATATATTTTAATTAACGCAGATTTCATATTTATTCTTACGAAGCCAAATCTCTATTGAATATTGCATTTTACCTAATATACAGTAATGATTTCCAAAAATTTTTTTTTAAATGAACAGTCATGATTTTAAAAATTAAAAAAAATATATAGAATCAATTTCAAAAGTTGACTTGTGTGCCATCAGCTGGAATAGAAACCAAACATTTAGCACTCCAGCCACGTTCCCTATCGTTTGGACTATCAACAGATAAAAAAAAATATGTAAAATTAAACCACTTCAGGGTATGAATGAATTTGCACATGCGCAATAGTAATAAGTAATAGAAATATGTTGGTAAATTGAAATGAACATTTTGCGACATATATCTGTGTGCTTTATTCATCCATCTAAGCAAAGATTTTTGTCATTATAAACCATCCTTGGGGTATGATTACTGCTTCCTATTAATTCACTGTTATGTAGCCAGCAGTTTAAAAGTTTATCGGTTAAATATTTACACACAGAGATACATACATTTATTATTTTATATACAGAGATTATTATTTGTACTCACTAGAAGTTCTCACGTCGAGGTGCCCCCAGATTTCCATTACTATTTGCTTCTTTCGATGAACAATGCAAATGATTTTGTGTTATTGCAACAGCCGGATACCATTGATTGCTCGCTGACAACGACCATTGGTTTCCACTTGAATTTGGGTAGCAATAAGCCTATCCAAGGTCTCAGTCCTCTTTGCACACATCCAGTGGAAGGCTGGTTAGTGCTTTTTCTTCTAGGTCTTTCCATCCTCCTTGACCATTCCCGACTATTTGGCGTGGTGCCAGTCGATGCCAGCACTACAATTTTTTGGACGGATAAAGGGAGGATGGAGTATTTATTTTACATTTATTATTATTATTATTATTATTATTATTGTTGTTGTTATTGTTGTTGTTGTTGTTGTTTTACTTATTTATTTATTTATCCTGTCTTACTATCTCTCTCCCTCTTATAGTAGTAGTAGTAGTAGTAGTAGTAGTAGTAGTAATTGGATCTCATTCTTCCGCTATTTGTCTGCTGGGTATAGAATGAGAGATACGTTACACACGGTAGCGTCTTAGTTTTCATTATTTATGTAAACTGCACGATTAGTGCAATCTCTTTCCTTGGCCCTTCCCCCGAGGTCATAGTTCAACATGGGGTTGTTGTTATCTAATGTACCTATTTACTATGCCTCCCCACGGGGCAGAGTTAGACACCAGGGTCGTTTTTTAACGTGGAGAAAATAATAATTAAAAAAAAATTTTTTTTTTTTTTTTTAAACCCGTTCCCCACAAAAAACGGCAAAATTCGGCAATGGAACTAACTGAAGACGAAAAATGTTGCCTCGGTTCAAAAATATTTCTCTTCTTTGTAGCGAGAACAAGAAATGGCAGTATGCTTTGACTGTAGCCAGCCCCAAAATAATGGATCTCAACTAACTCACCACCACATGTTGTGTTTATTGTTTGTCTGAGTCTGTCTGTGTACATCTCTCACCCTCTGTCTGTTCCTATTCTTTCTGTCATGACTGTCTGTCTGTGCACGGTTATCGTTCTATTTATGATTCATTGTCCACTTAATTTATCCATCTATCTATCTATCTATCTATCTATCTATTTCCGTCCATATTCCTATCTTAATCTCTGTATATTTGTTTTCTATCTCTATAGTATTGTGTCTATCTATTATATATAGCATCGATATAATATACTTTATAGCAAAATATGCTACATGTAAACGTTTTTGTATCTTGTATCTTGCTTGCCATAACTATACCAGCTATACTATTGTATTAAGCACTGACAAAAGTATGAATAATATATTACTACATAATATATATATATATATATATATATATATATATATATATACATTATATATATACATACATTATATATATACATTTTATATTTATGTATATATATATGAATTATATATACATTATATATGTGCATATATATAATGCATACATACATACAGTGATGATCATATTTATTGGCACGGTAAAATAAAAGTTAAATTTTGTCTAATAAATTCTAAAAAAGGGATTAAATTAAAGAAAATAACAAAGTATATTATGTATTTTTAACTGGCCTTTCCGATGCAGCAATCGGATTTTAGAAAAAATAAACAACAAAGGAACAACAAACATAATTGCAAAAAACCCTTGTTCAAAATTATTGGCACGATTTATTTAATAATCAATTGTATAGCCTTTGGCCTTGATTACCTTCCTCAGTCGCTTTTCATAGTTTACAACCAAGTTGTTGCACTCTTCAGTAGTAATTTTAGCCCACTCTTCCTGACAATAATCCTCCAATTGAATAAGATTCTTAGGCTTCCTTTGCATTACCCTCAATTTTAATATTCTCCATAAATTTTCAATTGGATTAATGTCTGGGCTTTGTGATGGCCACTCCAAAACATTAATATGATTGTCCTCAAGCCATTTCTTAGTCAGTTTAGCCGAATGCTTTGGGTCATTATCTTGCATGAACCACCAACGACGACCAAGTGAGAGCTCTTTAGCAGAGTCTTTCAGGTTTTCATCCAATATTTAACATAATCTTCCTTTTTTTATGCTTCCTGTGACCTTAACAAGTCACCCTGGTCCAGAGGCAGCAAAGGATCCCCAAAACATCAAACTGCCTCCACCGTGTTTCACTGTGGGTATGGTGTTCTTAGGCAGGAAAGCTTCGCCAGATTTTCTGTAAATATAAGACACTTTATTATGGCCAAATAACTCTATTTTCGTTTCGTCAGTCCATAGAACACGTTTCCAGAATGCAACATCTTTATCAATATGACGTTTTGCAAAGGCTAGCCTTGTTTTCAGGTGCATAGACTTCAATAAGGGAGTCTTTCTCGGACGACATGCTTTTAAACCAGCTCTCTTCAAAACTCTACCAACTGTATGTCGAGATACATTCACTCCAGAGGTGCTCTGTTCATCAACAATCTCCCCAACAGAGATCCTTGGGTTTTGTTTTACTTGTCGAACAATTCATATATATATATATATATATCAACTCTACTACATAAAGTATTGATTTTTTTCAAAAGTTTTAAAATAAAGCTATAGTGTTGTTTTCTTTAGGGTGACAAGTTTATCATTCCACCCTGTATTTTCCGTTCTCATCTTTTTTGACTTATGTTTTACTCAGATTTTCCCTGCTGTAAGGATAGCCCCCAGGGCACCATCCGTTGTCTCATTAGGAGTATGCCACGACGTTGTCAAGTGTTGTGGTTTTTAGTTTCTACAATGATATTTTGATAAACTGGACATGCTGCATCATTTTTTCACTTTTATTTTTGTGGTGTTTTTGCTTCCCTCATCCCCTTTAAGGTGACAATTTTCGTTTCTGTCAAATTCTATGGCATCATTTTCTTATCAACACACTTATTATCAGGAAAGATATTTTTAATTATTTTTCCGCGTGTAGATCTGATGTATTTTCAAAGTGCTCCTCTATTTTTTAATAATATGTATATATATATATATATTATTTCTCCCTCTCTCTTTCTCTTACACAAAAATACATGCACACAGTCACACACACGCACGTGTGCGTGTGTGTATATATATTATATGTGTGTGTGCGTATATATATATATATATATATATATATATATATATACTTTCTTTAATCACAAAAATTAATATACGAAAGTATAATTTTATGCGTAAACTTTAATATTTACTTCAACAGTGCTCAATACATAGGTAGAGCACTTCTTACTATATATATATATATATATATATATATATATATATATATATATATATATATATATATATATATATAATGGGAAAACAAGAGTATGAAATGAAGACACAAAACTAGATATTGGTAGATATAGAATGGATCATTCATTGAATAATGGAATACGGGCAAAATTTGGGGGATAGAAGGGACTTTTTATGCCAAGGCATTTTGAAGCCTAATGCTTCTCATCAGAAGAGTAGAGAAGGTGCTAGGTAGCATGGGGAAGCATAGAGTCCTTTCTATCCCCCAAATTTTGCTTGTATTCCATTACTAAATAAATGATCCATTCTATACCTATGAATATATAGTTTTCTGTCTTCATTTCATACTCTTGTTGTCCTATTGTATAAGCTCCAGTAATTATTGTTGAGCTTGGCATTATCCGGATAAGTCTCCTCTTGTGGAATTGAACTTTCTCTTTTCCGCTTACACATTAAGCTCTCTCTCTCTCTCTCTCTCTCTCTCTCTCTATATATATATATATATATATATATATATATATATATATATATATATATATATATATACATATATATATATATATATATATATATATATATATATATATATATATATATATAACGTTTTTCTTTTTTTTTTTAATCCTTTGAAGTAAAGTTTCATAATTTGTGGATTCATTATTTTTGCGGACTTTTATCCTCATCGTCATAGTTGTTGTTGTCTTTGTGTCACTACGTTTCAGACCACTTATCCTCTGGCCTTCTCCAGGCGACTAACCGCGACGTGATAGGAATTCCCGCAACTGTATCCCCAATAATTACTGCCTTCCATAGGTGTTGTTTCCCCACGTTTTGGCCAACTAATCATCTGCCCCGCTTTCTTCAGACAATGTTCACCTGCAACCGTAGAGACTCAACAGAGACTTTGTGTTTCAGTGTTTCACTGAATGGCATGAATATACCAAATAAAGAGTTCCTCATGAAAATAAAACAGTTTATTTTTTACTTTAATTGAAAAGGATAATTCACGTTAAAATGAATTGGAAACATTTAGAAATCATAAGACAAAAAACATTAAAAAAAAAAACAAAAAAAAAAAAACATCCCGAATGATATAAACAAGCGTTATTGAGCATAGTAAAATTCAAAGGAATGTCTATCCGATTCATTTAGAGAAAAGTTGTAAATAATA
>NC_136512.1:1033645-1078645 GCF_053919585.1 Euprymna scolopes | reverse complement strand
GTGTGTGTGTGTCTGAGAGAGAGAGAGAAAAAATTCGTTCCCTATGGACTTCAAAATGGCCTGGTCGATTTTTTTTTTAAATTTCGCATGATTATACTTGATGCGTCTGGGAGTGTTCTTACATGGGTTTTGTATCGGAAAGCCTCTTGATAAGTATCGATAATCGAAAAAATCCTATTAAAGAACGTCTGATTTTGACCAAAGTTAACATTTTTATACAGCCTAACATCACAAGTGCATTTGAGAAGTTTTATCACCGCAAAAGCAGAAACGCCCAACTTATAAAACTAACTGTAGATGCGTTTATAAGACAAAGACATGTTAAAAATAAATGTTGTTTTTAGAGCACAATTGAAACATTATACTTGACTTTTGTACGTTCGACTTTTATTCAAGTGATTATGTAAAATTAATTTCATAAAATCAACACTTGGATCTTTGATAAGACAGAGCCGCGTTCGAAATTAATGTTTCTGTTTAGAGAACAATTAAACAATTATACTTGACTTTTGTATTTTAAATTTTAAATGAAGTCATTATTTACAGATAATTTTATAAAATTATCTAAACTAGATTCTCTACAGTGCAATGTAGACTGCAATGTATTGTGGGCTGAGTCACTGTGAGGAGGCATATGAAGCTACCACCCAGCACACAGCAAGGGGGGATCTGCTACAAGAGCAGGCAATCAATCGATTTGATTGAAAAATGGATGATTTCACCGATTCCAATGGCAATAAAAGTATGGAAAAGTGGAACATTTGTTGATCATCATTCAATTCCGAACAACGTCGGATCTCCCTGGTAGTATGTTTTGGTCTGATGGTTAGAGCTGCCGACTGTCAACATGATGGTTGGCGGTTCGATCCATGACTGGGAAGAGGTGTATGTCTAGCCGCACTGATGAGTTGTGATACAACGAAACAGTACTGTATGTGGATGACTAATAAGCCCCCCCCACTCCTTGGATTGAGCACTTTGTGAATATATTTTTTCACCCGACGCATATTTAAGCGATTAAGCGAAGTCCACTGTTTGTAAACAAATTGACAGTTTGAGCCCTTTGCGACGGGCAAATGCTAATTTAATAGGCATTTGAGGAGAAATGTTTACGGGCACTGATTCTTGGTCGGATGGTTAGAGCTGCCACCTGTCAACACGATGGTTATAGGTTCGATCCATGGCTGGGGAAAGGTGTATGTCTAGCCGCACTGATGAGTTGTGATGCAACGAAACAGTACTGTATGTGGATGACTATATATATATATATATATATATATATATATATATGATATACTAACTAATTTGGCCCTAAAAAATAATTGTATACACACACACACACACACACACACACACACACAAAAGCATGCACATAATCTTTTTATAAAAATGTTTGGGGTATTTTAAGTAGGTATGATTGCGTTATTATGGTGAATTGTGGTAGCCAAGAGTATTCTTCAAAGTTTTATAGACTTTCTAGAAAGCCCCCCCCTCACTCCACCTATTTCCTCCCCCAAATTTTTTCTAGGGCTTCATGCTTAAGTTTCTTGTTTGCAATTTTTTCAGTTCTTGGTTAACAATTAATTGTAAATCTTACAAGCGATAAATTATTTAAATAGGAGCAAAGTGCAGTATCTGTTCTGATACTACACTTCACCTTTTTCTGTCCTCGGTCAGTGGAGGAGAAATCTCTCATGACTGAGGCAATTCCTATTTTTGTACCTATCCAGGGTGCCCCGTTTTGGGAGCTGGATTTTCCCCAGATTAAAAACTGACCTCGTGTCTGACTTTGTTCCCTATCGACTTCAAAACGGCTGGGCAGATTTTATGAAATTTCACACGAAGGTACTTGATCTATCTGGCAGTTTTCTTAGATAGATTTTGTATCAGAATGTTTTCGATTAGTATCGCTAATCGAAATAATCCGATAAAAAAAAGGAACAGACGTTTTTGACCAAAGTTAACACCTAATACAGTCTAACATAACAAGTGCATTTGAGAAGTTTTATTACCACACAAGCTGAAAGGCCCGACATATAAAATCAACAGTAAGTTATTTGATATGACAGGAGCGCGTTAAAAATGAATGTTTCTGTTTAAAGTACAATTGCACCATGATACTTGACTTTTTAAATTTAAACTTAAATGCAAGCAATTATCACCGCACAAGCAGTAAGACTAAGCATATAAAATCAGCAGTAGATTCTCTACAGTGTAATGCAGACTGCAATAAATTGTGAACTAAGTCATTGCAAGAGACATGTGAAGCTTCCTTCCGGTGCACAGTGATGGACCCCTAATTAGAGCAGACAATCAATGGATTTAATTGAAAAATAGACAATTTCACCGATTTCGATGACAATAGAAATATGGGGGTGTGAAACATTTGTTGATAATTATTCAAAATCGGGTAACGTCGGGTATCCCTGAAGTTTACTTATAGGATATTTCCAAACGTGCTTAAATCAACTTATAACAATTTTTACTTATGAAACTTTATTCTTATGAAACTTTATTTAAATGCCATTTTAAATCGATATATATTTTCGGTTCTTCCCCAGAATTCTACAAAAATACAGAAAAAATTTGTATGATATACGAACACGTAACGAAACGAAAATATCATATTCTAAAAGCCACGTAAATCGACTAAGTAGTTTTATTTTTTTAAGCAAATTATTTTTAAGCTATTAATGGGAACAAGAAAACAACAACAACAACAACAAAAATTTCGCAAGTTTGAATCATTGTTGAATTACCTCGCTTTGTTTCTTGAAATTGTTTTCAAAATGGTGGGCGAGACAGTCACTTCTGGGATACTCATAAAATTTGATCTCCTTATTTAAAAATAAAACTACTTGATCAGTTTACGTGATTTTTGGAATATGATATTTTTGCTTTCTCACGGATGCATACATTCTACAAATTTTTCTTTATTTTTTATTATTATTATTATTGGGGAGAATTCTGGACAAGAACCATGTTTTCTTTCTTTCTGTAATCTCTTCAAATACGAAAATTAGGATTCCGGGCAACACCGAGTATCCCTGGTAGTATAATATGGAAAAGAAAACGAAGCCGTTAGTCTTTAATAATATGAAATACCAGAATACCGATAACGAATATCGTATTCGTCGTTTAAACTATCGTTTCTTCTTCTTCTTCTTCTTCTTCTTCTTCTTCTTCTTCTTCTTCTTTTACACTACAGAAGTAAAAATCGCAGACGGCTATTTACTTTGGCTTGCAACAATAAATGGCTTGCAAGTCTTCCTGTTGATGCACGTATCAGTCCGCTGACGGTCCCATTTTTAGAAGAAAAAATACAACGATGTATTTTTTCTTTGTTTTTGTAATATTCCCTCGCTAAACGAGATTTTATCAGTGAACGAGATATGAGCGTGATCTGTAGAGATCGACAGATAAGAGAAACAAACTTAGATGTGACTTGACAGTTATGATGGCGAGACATCGAGTGCTTGAAGCTGACATGCGAAACCTGACCGCGAGTACAGTAGTCAACAATTCTACCTGTAAACCATCTCCTACATCACGAAAAAGAACTTGCAACGTTTTTATGTTTTTTTTACATTACTAGTTACCGGGAGAGCTCAATTCTAATTACGGAGACTAGTGCTAATATTTACTTAGCCCCCTCCCCCCCCCACACACACACACTCACAAGAGGGCCGAATTAAACATAAGGTCGTTTTGATATATAGGAAATCAACCTCCCCAAAAAGCAACAAACTCTAAAGAGATAGACCGATATAAATAAAGTTTATTCGCGTCACATCTGTATTTTAGTTTTTTAAACTTCGGTCTGACTTGACTTAGTTGTGATGACGAATAGTTTTTTCGCTCAGACTGTTAGGCTTTGGAATTATTTCCCTGTTTCCCGCTTGTCTGACAATTCTAACACGCAGATGATGAAATGTAATGTGCACAAACACCCCGCTGCTCAACTCCCTACATAGTGTTCCTGCAGACATGGTACCAAATAATTGCCCCTTACGTCCGTCCAAGTGGCACTGTGTCTTGTTTATGAGGAATAAGAGTTTGAAAAATATATTAGTGTTCTCAAAAAAGAAATCTGTTATTTTAAATCGATTTCATCGATTTCAATATTTAATCCTAGTTGACATTATTATTATTATTATTATTATTATTATTATTATTTCATTTTTACTCACTAGGAGTTTTCATGCAAGTCATCATCAAAGATTACTCTTTGAGAACAACCTGTAGTATTCCCTCGAGTTTGAGTGACAACAAGTCTCCTCAGATTTCCAGTATTCTCCACCTCTTTTGATAACCTTTGCAAATTAATTTGCGTTATCGCAACAGCTATTAGTCTTTAATGGAATTAGGGTGACAATAAGCCTCTCCAATATCCCAGTCTTCTTCGCACTTATCAAATGGAGGTTTGGTTAGTGCTTTTTTTCCTCACTTTTTACATCCTCCTTGACCCTTCACCCCGTACATCGCAAAAGAGAACTTGTAACGTTTATAAATTCTTTTACATTATTGGTTACCGGGAGAGCTCAATTCTGATTATGGGGACTAATTCTTTACAGTTCCTCTCCCTATTTACTTATCCTCACCCCCTCCCACTCACGGAGGCCGAGTTTGGATATGAGGTGGCCTTTAATGTGGGGGAAACTCTCCCTAATAAAAAAAGATCTCTGGATTAGGATAAAAACTCGGTTTAGAAGGATTTCTCCTTCGCTGACAATTTCTGTTTTCGAATTTTATTATCTCTGACTATTAGTGAATAGAGTTGTAGAAAGAAAGTCACGAAAGCGAGAGTGATACAAAACAGTATCAATATGAGCTGGGGTTCAAATAAGATTTATTGAGAGAGGAAGACAAACTTTGTTTTAATGGAAATCGCTCCAGACAAGGTGTGAAACCACTTAATGTAAGGAGCTAACAATAACTAAATACGATTATTGCAAAGACAGGAGGTGCTTATCGATCCTAGTCTTGAAAAAAAAAACCTATAGGAAGGAAGAAAACAGGAGAGAATTCCACCAGCTTGCCGTCCTTGAAAAGAAGCTACTAGAATAAGAAACTATTACAATGAGGTATCAAAATATTTAATTGATGGAGACCACTAGATCAATGAGTCAAACGAACTTAGTGATAAATGTCTGACTTGGTAAGTTAATAGCAAATTACGACCAATCAGAACAATCTTTTGTTTGTTTGTTTGTTTGCTTTGTTTTTTTTTGTTTTTTTTTGTTGTTTTTTTTTTGTTTTTTTTTGTTGTTGTTGTTTTTTGCAAACATAACTCACTCCCAACACCCTGAATATTTTAACATGTAATTAAAATAGCTCAGCTTTAGTATTATATGCAGATAGCTATTCAATTCAATTCAATAAATCTGACTATGACATAGTCACGTTGACACACAGGTTCTCTTTAGATCAGCAACGTTGAGCCTGGTCATTGCCAGATTGAGTGACTAATTTGGTAGTTTCCAGGCGCTGTATGTAGGAGGATGTCGACATCTCCCTGCAAAAGCTGCAAAAGCCTAATGTCGTCATTTCCCCTAACAGGGAATATACACTCGACTGGGGACCACTTGTGAATTTCATGCTCCCAAGAAACTCCCTCCTTCAGAGAAAGCCGGTTGAGCCTAAATTGGGTTAGTGCCGTAGTTTCATTTTTTTATGTCATGCAGGAAAAGGATGGTATAAATTTACACAAAAGAGGTAACAGTAGCTGAGCATCTGTTTCAATTCATCTTAAATTGTTGTGTTGTTGGCGCATTTATTAACTCACTTGGAAGTCAATTTCAAGTTCCAGGGACTCTGATTTAGAAAGCGGCCCTCTTCCGTTTCAATCGAAATCAGCGATGAAATAGTTTCTTGTAGCGTCTGCGCGGACCCTTTTCTGGTGCAGGAGTGAATAAAAGGTTCTGAGGTTTATTATAATGACCATTGATGAGATTGTAGGCCAAAAGGAGATCACTGCGTAATCGTCGGCGTTCAAGGAAGAAAAGGTTAAGGTTCTTGAGCTGGTGTTCACGGGGCAGATCCGATTGACCCTGCACCATTCGAGTAGCCAATCTTTGGACTCGCTCCAGATGCCGGACATCACGTATTAGATATGAATTAGATGCATGAACACGATACCCTAACAGTGGTCTGATGAGGGAAACATAAAGAGTGAGAAATATTTCAGAATGCACCTTTACAGAAAGAACGTTGCATGAGAAATAGAATGCATCTTGTTTTGTTAGCAGCTTGAATGCAATGTTTAGATGGTTTAAAGGATGAGTCGCCTACAAAGCCAAGATCTTTTGTCTCGTTCACTTATGGATATTAGAATAGTCCGTTATTAACAATAGCGAATATCGCCACAAGCAGTTGGAAACAGGGAGGGGGCGGTTGTCGAAGATTGTTACATAGTGAACAATATGACTAATTTTAGATTTTGTCTTTTTATGTTTGTTTTTTTGTCCCCCCGACAAAAGGAGGGTGGACCTTTAAATTCACCCTTGTCCGTTCGTCCATCCGCACTTTTCTCAATAACTACACCTTGGAATTTTTTGAAATTTTGCACAAACATTAAACATGATATGAGTAAAAAAGTAACAGAACGGATTTTCCGGGGAAATTCCGGTTGCCCCCCTCCCCAGGAGTGCCTTTCGGGTTAAAATGGCTAAAATTGACACTTTTGTGCTTATTAAAAAAAAAAAAAAATTGATGCTTTAGTTTTTTATAAAACTTTATGAAAATTTGTCACTAACTGATTTCTATATAATTTTGTTTGTCTATACTTTGCAATAACTCTTGGGTGTTAAGGCCTTGGGACTTTTGGGGCTAAATAAAGGTGGGGGCAAATGATGGGCTTCGTCATTTCTTTTTTGTTTGGGCAGAACTCAAATTTACAAATATTAAGACCTAAAACTGCACCGTTTGCTCATTTTCACCAGGATGTGAGTCCCCTGGGGACTTTGGGGGCTAAATGGGGGTGGGAGCAAAAACTGAACTTAGTCATTTTTTATGCCTCGTTCACTGTGCATTCACTGGGGACCATGCATGCTTCACTTGTTTTATTGGCTTTTCAAACCAATTCATCGCGATGGCAGTGAGATTAAAAAATCTTTTTCGTAGACAAAATACGCACTTGTAGCGTAGTGGATAAAGTAATTGGTAAATTCAGTTACAGTCTTCTGGAGGCTGAAGGTTCAGTTCTCAGTGCGGAAGACACTCAAAATATAATTGCAATTTACTTAGAACTTTTTTACTCATTCATAGCTGATAGAACGAGAACATGCTACCCCGATGGATAAAATAAAGTGTTTCGTCTGAAATTTCCGAAATGCAGTTCGCTGGAAAGATTCCCAAGTTCCCTTAGAAAGTCGGAGATTGCATCGATCGAAGCGATGAGAACGATAGTCCGAAAAATCCAACAAATATGGATATTTAATCTTTATCTCAAAAATTCAAAGACATGAAATACAAGAACTTCGCATTTCATAACATATTTCTTGAGTATGTCACCGTGATTTAGTAATACTATTTATTTGCCAAAAAATACAATAAGTAAATACACTCATTGTAGTAAATTATTTTGCTTAGTGCGAGCTATAAAGCGGTAAAGCTTGGTAAATGTGCAAATTGAAATACCCTGGTACTGCACCCAACACCAGTCAAGAACAAGGAGTTATAAACTGACATACGCATATTTTTTTGGCATATTTAACTGGTCATTCACTCGCTCTCTCTTTCTCTCTCTGTCTCTCTCTCTCTCTCGCTCTCTCTCTCTCTCTCTCTCTCTCTCTCTATATATATATATATATATATATATATATATATATATATATATTCTCTATCCCCTTCTCTCTCCCTTCGTTTCTCTATCGCTTTCTCTCCTTCTCTCTCCCTTCGTTTCTCTATCGCTTTCTCTCCTTCTCTCTCTCCATCTTTCCCACTCAATCTCGTCCTTTCTCTCTATCTTTCTCCTTTTTTCTCCATCCCTACCTTGTTCTCTTTCTCCCTCTCTCTATCTTCTCTGACTATCCCTTTCTCCCCCTCTCCCTATCTCTATCTCTCCTCTATTTTTCTCTCTCTCTCTCTCTCTCTTTCTTCTCTCCCTCTCTTTCATTCTTTTTCTGTACCCCCTTCTCCTCTCTTTACCTTTCTCTCTCACCTTCTCTTTTCTTCTCTCATCGTCTTTTCCACTTTATTTTTCTTCTTTCTGTCTTACCTCTCTCTGCCTCTCTCACTCCCTTATTCCCCTTCTCTCTCTCTCTCTCTCTCTCTCTCTCTCTCTCTCTCTCTCTCTCTCTCTCTCTCTCTCTCTCTCTCTCTCTCTACTCATATATTTTTTCCCTCAGTCAAATTACGAAATTCCAAGAATTCTTCATTTTCACTTTTTATTTGTTTTCTTAAAAGAACCTTCATCCTCAGCTGATGATCATGTTCTCAGAATATGAAGCGCATGCTTTAAAACAGGGTTTCCAAAACTTTTTCAGACTGGCGCTCCTTGACTGCTGAACTATACAGTTAGCCCCTCATACTCCATGAACACATGTAAGCTTCTTTTTTTTTTTTTTTTTTTTTTTTTTACAAAGTGAAAACGAAAATATAAACAAACTATTAAAAAACAATGATATATTACACAAGTTCGACGTCGTCGGCTTTTAAACATTTTCTTTTAAAACCCTTTAATAATCATATCAAACATTTTTTTTAAGTGAAAGTAATATTAAACAAAAAATTTGCTTTTCAAAAAGCTAATTTGCAAAATACATTATTAGATACTAAGAGATAAAAAGAAAAAAACTTAAAAGAACTTCGTTCAATGCTTAAAGCAACTACCTTTCCCTTATATATATATATATATATATATATATATATATATATATATATATATATATATATATGTGTGTGTGTGGGGGGGTGTATGTGTGTGTGTGTGTGCACACACAATTATTCGGAATCTAAATTAATATAAAGTCAAACATATCCTTATTTGCTTTTGTTTTTGCGATACGTTTTAAATGAATTCAATTATTTACGGAAGTAAATTTTTACCTAAATGAGACTTGGGAATAATTTTCCATTTAACCAATATGGTACCCCCACATGGGGAGCGATATATATAATATTTTTAAAATATGATTATCCACTGATATATATATATGTATATATATATATATATATATATATATATATATATATATATATATATATATATATATATATATATATATGTGGGGGGGGTGTATGTGTGTGTGTGTGTACAAATACAGATATATTCGAGATCTAAATAATTATAAAATCAAATGTCTCCTTATTTGTGTAGCAATATTGCTAACACGATGAAAAGAGTTCGAAATACTTAACCGACATCTGTTGTGTTCTGGCATCAGTACAGATGGGTGAATGTCTTCTTGTCTTTAAATAGATGTTATTCCAGTATGTTCATGGAATTTCATATGGTAAAATGTTTTTCGTTTTTTCGTATGTCACGAATATATATATATATATATATATATATATATATATATATATATATATATATATGTATATGAACGTATGTATATATGTATGTATATATTTATGTATATATATGCATATATATGTATGTATATATATGTATATATATGTATATATATATGAATGCATATATGTATGTATGTATGTGTATATATATATGTATATATATATGTATGTATATATGTATGCGTATATATATGTATGCGTATATATATGTATATATGTATGTATATATATGTATGTATATATGTATGTGTAAATATATGTATGTATATATATGTATGTGTATACATATATATGTACTACTGGTACCATGTAACTCAGTACTACCTGCCTCATGGTCGGGTCACCGGCGACTAAACTGGTACCCCCACCAGACTTGTTTGGTGAGGAGGGTGGCTAGTCTCCCTGAAGGATTAAAAACAAGACGTTCCAAAGGGCGAATGAACCCTTTTTCGGGGTCAACGGCCAACTAGCACCGTGTATGTTTATGTGTATGTATATGTGTGTTGGGGTGGAGAGGGCTCCCGTAAGCCATGGTGAAGGCAACCTTTCTAGGAGAAGCAAATCTCTGATTTAAAAAAAACATAAAGCGGGAGACCAGTACCCGCATTAAGCTGGTCTGCAGTTTTACTTGTTGCTTGCTATCTTGCTCTTGCTAGCTCTCAACATTTTGAACTGAGAGAGAGACTTAGTTGTCGTACAAAGCTAAGACTCTGTTACATCATCTGTGTATAGATACTCCCTCAGACATTTGTCTATTAAAATGGACCTGTGGCGATGAAAGTCATTTTTCTGGGCTCAGGACTTTTAAGTATCTGAGGGAGTGGCATTCGTCTGACAAGACGTTGCAATCATCATCATCATATATATGTTAATATGTATGTATATATATGCATATATATGTACATGTATATGTATGTATATATATATGTATATGTATATATATGTATATATATTTATGTATATATATGCATATATATGTGTGTATGTATATGTATATATATGTATATATATATGTATGTATATATGTATGTATATATATATGTATGTATATATGTATATATGTGTCTATATATGTATGTATATATATGTATTGATATATATGTATGTATATATGTATGTATGTATATATATGTATATGTATGTATATATATATACATGTATCTATATATATGTATGTATGTATAGATAAGTATGTATGTATATATATGTATGTATATATATTATGTATATGTATATATATGTATATATATGTATGTATATATATGTATGTATATATAAGTATGTATATATATGTATGCATGTATATATGTATGTATATATCTATGTATGTATATATGTATATGTATGTATATGTATATATGTATGCATATGTATGTATATATATATGTGTGCGTATGTATATGTATGTATATATATGTGTATGTATATATATATGCATATGTATGTATATATATGTATATATGTATGTATATATATGTATGTATATATATTTATGTATGTATATATATACATGTATATATACGTACGTATATATCTATGCATCTATATATACGTATGTATATATGTATGTATATATATATATATATATATATATATATATATATATATATATATATATATATATATATACACTAAACTACCCGTGACCCATTGGGTCAGTATGTTATATCAGCTATGAAATTAATGTATGAGCGTGACTCTTGTGACGTAAAGAAAATAGTTTTTTGTGACATAACAGAAACATTTCTATGAAAGTATATTAAAATGAAAAAAGAATATACATAGATTTCTATGGGTCCTTCCGTTTATAATTGCTTAATTTGGAAAAAAACGTATAGCCATTGAATTATAAGTTGTTTGCCATACTTATAGAAAAATATGCACTGAACAGATACCATGATACTTACAGTTAAATTCAAATTTTGGGATATATCTTTTAATTTAAACACGAAAAAAAGACGCTGAAAATGTGCACAATAAAAGAATACGTTTTATTGTCTCATTGATTATTTATTTGTAACGCAATTTAAAAAAACATATTTTCGGGGTTATTTATTTATGTAAGTAGAGTACATATGTATGCATATATATATGCGTATATAATATATATGCTTACAGGGTGACCCAAAAAACGGGCCCCAACTCTAATTAGGTCCTGTGTCTTTGTGTTGATTCTGAAGGAAATGAAACTTTTGTTATAACTAGTTTATTATATTCAAAACATCACATCAAAACACTAGGGTCTTTGGCCTTTATTTCTCCATTGACTGTAAACTGCTCAGAAAAATACTTGAATGTCGTCCGTTTTTTAGATCACCCTATATATATATATATACTACCATGTCTCCTCGAACATCAGGAGTCTACGTTCTAAGCTTCCAGAGGTTGAAACCCAATTACAGGAGACTAAACCAGACATATTATTTCTAAGTGAAACTGGCATTGGACAGACCATTTCCCTAGATGAGTTCGTAATTAAAGGATACTCTAATTGAACTTCCAAATCTGACCCCCAGGATCGCCATGGGCATGGAATATGTGCCTATATTAAAGATGGCTTTCCATGTGGTAGGGACATCTCCAAAGAAGCTCCTAACTTACCTTATATGTGCTTCCAGGTTGCACTTGCTCAAACTACTGCATTTATATTTGCTCTCTATCGCCCCCACAACAGCAGAGTTACTATCTTTAAAAGCATATCTGAGAAAATTGACCACAGCTAATATTCATGTCTGTGGAGACTTCAATGTTCACAATGTGGAATGGTTAACTCACTTAAACAAGACCGATGATGAGGGGAGGTTCTGTCATGATTTCTCCATTGCTTATGACCTCACTCAGATTGTTCACGAGCCCGCCCGTGTTCCTGATACTGACGGCCAGTATGCAAGTCTCCTAGACCTCTTTCTCACAACTTGCCCTGAACTGTGTTCAGCTTCTGTTCTGTCTCCACTTGGGTCTTCCGACCACTCAGTTGTATCAGTTAAGATAAAAACGAAATGTAATAAGTCCCCAGATGTACCTCTCCATCGTACAGTATATCGATACTCTATGGCTGACTGGGATAGCTTCCGTACATTTATATCAGATCTACCTCTGCATTCCATGTTTAAAAAGGGTGTGTCCTCTATAGTATCTGACCTGACGGAATGGTTAATTGTAGGTATTGACCGTTTCATACCCTCGAATAAATTCCAGCAAAAACCTAAGAGCCAGCCATGGTTTTCTCCGGAATGTGCAGCTGCCATTGTGCACAGAAATGACTTTTTTCATTGCTTCCAATGTAATAGATGTATGGAAACTAAAGCCGCTTTCAGGACTGCCAGCAACTACTGTAAAAAAAAAGTAATAAAGAACGCAAGAGAGTTGTATGCTCAGTCCGTCAAGTCCAAAGTAGCCGAGCAGCAGCTTGGTTCCCACCAGTTTTGGCAAATAGCAAACAGAATCCTGAACAGAAGCGTGTGCTCTATCCCAATTTTCATAAATGAACCTGAATTAATTTCGTCAGCATCAGACAAAGTCAAACTCTTTGCCAAGAACTTTGCAACTAATTCTAACCTTTGCGACCAAGGCTGCCAACCTCCAATATTTCCTCATGTATCAGAAAACATGCTATGTGATATACAAATATCTGTATGTGATGTTGCCAAGCTAATCAAAAACATTGATTCCAATAAAGCAACCGGCCTTGACGGTATTCCAATTATAGTACTCAAAAGACTTCAACCAGAACTAACGCCCATCCTTACAAAACTGTTTAAACGTTGTCTTAAGGAGAATTGTTTCCCATCACCCTGGAAAATCTCATCAGTATGCCCCGTATTTAAGAATTCAGGTGATCGTTCATCTCCCTCACAGTACAGGCCAATAAGTCTCCTGTGCATCATGAGTAAGTTGCTGGAATCTGTGTTAAATAGAGAAGTAATCAACCATCTCAGCAAAAATAACCTTCTCAGTGACACGCAATATGGTTTCCGTTCTGCTAGATCTACAGCAGATGTGCTTACAGTTATATCTCATAGGATTAGTGAATCTCGACAGAGGCTACATTTTTAGGGCAATTGCTCTTGACATATCAAAGGTCTTTGATAGAGTATGGCATAAAGGTTTACTTCACAAGATCTCCAGCTACGGTATAGTTGGAAATGTCTTCTCAATTATTAAATCATTTCTCTCTGATAGGTTCATAAGAGTACTGGTTGATGGTCAGAAGTCAGAAGCTCTTAGTATTAATGCTGGAGTCCCTCAGGGGTCCATCCTGGGCCCAACTCTCTTCCTGATCTATATTAATGATCTTCCAAATCATATCCTGACATAATTCGTTGACATCTATGCTGATGACACTACTATCTTTGGTAGTACATCTAAGACCGTAAATGACCAAGTTCTCTCTGATTCTCTCTCCTCTGATCTTGAGCAAGTGGTACAATGAGGAAAGAGGTGGCTTGTTACTTTTAATGCATCTAAAACCAAGCTTTTATCTTTACATCATCAACACTCTGATCCTCATCTGGCATCAATTGAAATGAATGGGGAGTTTTGACAAGCTTCTTGGCTTGACCTTTACTCCTAATCTTAAATGGAAAACATACATTAAATCCGTTGCCAAGGCCGCTGGAAAAATGGTGGGATCCTTCTATCGATCCAGTAGATATCTCACTGTTGATGCAATTCTCTATCTATATAAGAGCCAGGTACGTCCAAGGATGGAGTACTGTTGCCACATCTGGGCAGGAGCTGCTAGAAAGGACTTATCCTGCCTTGATAGAGTTCAAAATAGACTTCGTAGCCCTTGTAGGGGATGTCCTTTTCTCTTCCCTGCAACCTCTTTCTCACAGAAGAAATGTTGCGAGTTTGTCTCTGCTTTATCGTTATTTTCATGGCAAGTGCTCGGATGAGCTCCAATCTATGCCCCCCCCTCGCCAAACTTTCACAAGAAACACCCGTCTAGCAAAAAACACTATCACTAATTCCCCTCACTCTTTATCTGTGCCTAAACCTAAACGTAGGTTCCATGAGCAAAGCTTCTTTCTTAGAACTGATAATATATTATATTATATAATTGAAAAATTTAAATGTAATGGATATAATAGTCTAGGTAATGTAGATAACGATATCCTAAGGATGCGTCAGGATAAGGAAGACGATATAATTAAAAAAATGCGAGTAATTTACCCATATGGGTTGAATAGTAAAGTTAAAAAAAATAACATACAAGATTCTGAAATTATAGGTAGATTATATCCAGCTTTGCCTCGCTACGGTATTAGAGATAGAACTCATGTTAATAGAAATAATAGAAAATCAGTTATTTCATGTGAGGATTTTTTTAGTAAAATTAAAGATATAATTATTAATAAAATTTATGAGTCGTTCAATTATATAAGAAAATTGCTTAATCAAACAAAAAAGAAAGTTTTGAAGGAAATAGCATCTAAAATATTATTACAACCTGATACGATATATAAGAAGGACTATTTCATTCAATGGTATGAATATATTCTAGATATAATTGACACTAAATTATATAAGCCACCAGTGAACGATATAAAAAAGAAACCTAAAAATGTTTGTGTAGTTTTGTATGAAAATAAAGGTTTAGATGATGTAAATTTACCTAAAATATTTAATAAACAAAAAAATATTCAATTACTACCAAATGAGTTCCAGAAAAAAGATCAAAAACCAATAGTTACATATAAACTAGGGCCAACAATACGCAATAAGATTTTTAATTATAAGAAAACGGTAGAACATATAAATATAAAAGATAATAATATAAATATTCCAGAATGTGAATGTAATTCCTCTCCGTTCTGTAATAATGAGATAAAACATGTAATTACAGGAGATTTAAATATAGTAAATAATTCGAAATTAAGAAAACTACTTTGTAAGGGTCCAAATTATAGAGAACCTAAATGCCTAAATTACACTAAATGCGTTAAAGAAGTTACTAAAGCACTAGAAGGTTTTATTATGTCTATGGTAAAGAAATATAAATTAGCACAGTCTACGTTTGATGCATGGAAAAATAGTATAATTGAATGCGTAAATAAAAAGGTTAAACATATAAAACAATTTAAACGCCCTAGAAAAACCAATCCTCTTTTAAAAAATTCAGAAATACGGGAGGAACTTAAAATACTTCAAGAAAAGTTCGTAATAGTTCCGATTGATAAAGCGGCAAACAATATAGCCTTTATATGTAAAAAATATTATATACAACGGTTATTGATAGAAGTAGGACTTATAGGAAACAATTCGGATACTTATAAAGTAAGTAATAGTAATTTAGATACTATTATTTTGAATAATAGTATTATTAATGAAAAAGTAGGATTAAAGTTAGAAGATAAACACAAAAATCTTCCATGTATGTATTGGATACCTAAAATGCATAAAAATCCAGTTGGGGCTAGATTTATTGTAGGTTCAAAGACGTGCATCACTAAACCTCTAAGTAAAGCTATATCTAAAATATTTAAATTAATTATAAATCAAATAAATAATTTTCACCTGAAAAGTAAATTCTATAGTAATATAAATCTATTTTGGGTAGTAAATAATTCCAAACCAGTGAAAGAAAAATTAGATAAAATAAATTCCAGAATAAAAGCAAAATCTATAGCTACTTATGATTTTAGTACGCTATATACTAAAATTCCGCACAACCTCTTTTGATGCCGCAATCGTAAAATTCTGGAGCGTGCTTTGTTACTCTCACTGTCGCCATTCTGAAATCGACGAATCTATCTTCTAACTGTGCGGACGTCAACTGTATCGGCTTTGTAAACGTTCAACAAGGACCAGTAAGTGCTGACAATGGTTCTGTTGTCATAATTTGGATCGATAGTTGAGCATGAGTTGTACAGCAGTAGGATGTTATCAAATGAAAGAATGACAATGTTTATTGATGCAAAAGTAATTGATTCGTACTGTTCCAATATGTGATCCGTCAAATGGCTTCTAGTCCAACATGTAGTTTATCCATTAAGCCTAACCCTAACTGTAACCCTTAAATTTAATCCTATTTACCTTAGGTCTAACCCAAACAAAATAATTATGACATTTCAATATGTCATCTACCCATTTACTATAAGTTTAACTCTAATTAAGACTAATTAACACTAATATTAACCTTAATCTTAACTCTAATTTTATCTAATTACACCAACCCTAACCCAAACTAACTAATCATGACATTACATGTGTGATCTACCCATTAACTCTAATCTTAACTTTAACCCCAAACCCAACCTTTACTCTAATTCTAACTAATTATCATAACCCAAACTAACTAATGGTGGCATTTAAATATATGAGCTACACATTAACCCTACCCTTAACCCTAACCCTAACCCTAAGTTTAATCCTAACCCTAAACCTACCCAATTACCCTAACCCTAACCAATTAATCATGACGGAAAGGCAAGAAACAAAGACAAACTAAACGTCAACTATAAAAATAAAGTTAACCCCTTCCATTTTTTTTTTTTTATTTAAATTTACTGCAGTCTACGGGCGTTGTGAATATAGTTAAATGAAGTAGGAATAGAAGTTATAAATAGGATCGTTTAAAGGAAAAATAAAGACTATGTAAAGAAACAGAGTGGTGGTAGGAGAGGAGAATATGTGAATGGAAGTTGGCATACAGAGAAAGAGGGGAAGGGGGGGGGTAAGGAGACCGGGAGAGATAAAAAAAAAAAAAAAGACAGAGAGGTAGTTAGGAAGGAGGGTAAGGGTGACAAAAATAGCGAGCGATGAATGAATGAATAAATGTGATTAAAGTACATGTGCGCTAAATAAATAAATAAATAAATAGAGAGTAAGGAGACTCCGTTACAATGAAAAAAGAAGAGTAAGGATTACATCATTGACGCGCGAACCTGCGCGCTTGACACTGGAGAGCAACGATGATTATAGACGTCAGCTTTATAGAGCAGGAATCGAAATGACACTTAGACCGACCTTTTCTTGTTTGTACTGCCCTAGTTAGCAGGGAATTCACAAAAGATGACATACGGGTATAAGTCGTCGTCGATGTGTCATCATACCCCCCCCCCTACAAAACCTGTGATTTGCAAACTCATCTTTTGAATTATTTATTTATCTTGATTATTTGTTACGCATTATGAATTCACACACGAGGGATTATGGCGATCACGCATATTAACTTAATCGAGCCATTGCAGGTTGTTTACATCATGACACGTCATAAACAGTGTTAGTCAATTTGGCGGCTCCGCACAATTACATTCCACGATTTCTTGTTTCATTTAAATATTGTCTTTAAATATAATAAGTCTATTTATTTACTTTTATTATTTTTTTTTCAAATAAATATATTTATTTCATTCAATTACGTTCCACAATTTTTTTTGTTTTGTTAAATTTCATTTCCACAGAATTTTTTTGATAAAAAATATTGTTTTTAAATATAATAAATAAGAATATTTCTGAACTGTTATTTTAAAATAAATTTGTTTACTTTTTTCTTCAAATATTTTTCAATACGTTCGATTATGTTCCTCTAATCCATCAGATGTCAAATTTTATTAACTCATTTTATTCATTTTCTTTTCCATGTTTTATTTAAATTATTACATGTGAAAATTCATAATATGTTATCCTTAATATTCACTAGCAGGGAGACCCGACGTTGCCCGAGATTAAATGAGGATCAACGAATGTTTTACACTTCCAATATTTTTATTATCAAATTGAAAAAAAATCGTTGATTTTGAAATTAAATCGATTAATCTTTTTCTAGTCGGAGACTCACTGTGGTGTATCCCCGCAGTGACTTAGTCCACAATACATTGTAGTCTACATTGCATTCGAGAGAATCTACTGTTGATTTTATGAAATTATTTTATCTAATAGCTTGAATTAAAGTTTAAAATGCAAAAGTCAAGTATTATGTTTCAATTGTGCTCTAAATGAAGATATTTATTTTGAATATACTCCTATCTTATCAAAGAAACTTACTTTGATTTTATACAGTCGGCCTTCTGCTTGTGCACTATAAAACTTTTCGAATGCATTCCTAATGTTAGGCTGTATATGGGTGGTCAAAATCAGACTGTTCCTTATTTAATTGGATTTTTTTGATTATCGATGTTCGTTACTTATCAGAGGCATTCCAATACAAAACCTATCTAAGAACACCCACAGACACATAAAGTATACTTGCCTGACTTTTTTTAACCCGCCCAGTAGTTTTGGAGTCGATAGGAAACACACACACACACACACACACACACACACAAAGTGCCTTTTGTATATAAATAAAAATTGAGATTAGCAGGAATTGCAATGACATTAAAATCGGGTTCTTCTTCTTTGTACTGCCCTAGTTAACAGGGAATTCATAAATGATGACATACGAGCATAAGTTGTCGTCGATGTGTTATCATTGGTCACCCCCCCTTTATAAACCCAGCAAATTGCAAATAAATCTTTTGAATTATTTTTTATCATTTATTTGTTGCTTATTATGAATTCACACGCGAGTCATTATCGAAAATCGCTCACTGGCAAAACACAGGTGATGTCACTCTACCTGATAGTTCATCATTCAAACTCCTTGGCTTACTATTCACAGGCAACATGAATTAGAACATTGAAGACATTGCCGAGGCTGCTGCCAAGAAGCCTCTTTTACTGTGCTAAAAAAATACTCACACCTGAGAGCATTCTATGTCTCTACACAGCCAATAATAATAACAATAATAATAACAATAATAATAACAATAATAATAGCAATAATAATAATAACTAACAATAATAATAACAATAACGACAATAATAATAATAACAACAATAATAATAACAACAATAATAACAATAATAATAACAACAATAATAACAATAATAATAATAACAATAATAATAATATTAATAATAATAATAATAATAACAATAATAATAACAATAATAATAACAACAATAATAATAACAACAATAATAACAATAATAACAATAATAATAATAACAATATAACAACAATAATAATAATAATAATAATAGCAATATAATAACAATAATAATAATAATAATAATAATAATAATAATAATAATAATAATAATAATAAGCAATCAAAATATTGGCCTTATTACTTATCGTGGGGAGTAGTCAGTTGGACAAATGTTTTTTTGTTTTTTTTTAATTTTTTTTAGAAATGTCTTTAGTCCGAGAAGACTGTCTGTAGGCAACTTTTATGGGCAACAATCACAACAATACGATGTTGACAAGATGTCATTATCACGTTGACACACTGGTTTTATCAGATCACTGGAGTTAAGTAACGCTGAATCTGACCAGTGCCAGATTGGTAGCCATTTGGGACAACCAAGGCATTTTGGTTTTTTGGGTTTTTTTTTTTTTACACAGGCATCACCACATTATCAAGGCTAAGAGGCCACTCGGGGATAAGGGTTAAAGAGTGTAAAGTAGAAATTGGACAATATAGTAATCATTAGTAATGAAAATTCGGTAAATTTGTTAGCTTATATGGAGCGGCTCATCAAGAACTTATTAACGTTAGACTTGAAGACAACCATATTGTAGTCAGCCGGAAAGCAGGAAAACAGAAGACAATTCCACAGGCATGCAGTTCTAAGAAAGAAGCTTTGTTCATGGAATCTATGTTTAGGTTTAGGCACAGATAAAGAGTGAGGGGAATTATTGATAGTGGTTTCAGCTAGACGAGTGTTTCTTGTGAAAGTTTGGTGAGGGGGGACCATAGACTGAAGCTCAGTCGAACACTTTCCATGAAAATAACGATACATCAGAGACAAACTCTTGTATGCAGGTTTAAAGTCAGGTCAATCCACCTGTTTTCCAATGTGTGTAGTGTTGATGTGCGCACACATTAGCAATCATATGAAAAGGTTATGGAGTTTACTGAACTCTGTCATCTCGACTGCAGTTGCAAAATGATGATGAGTAATTGTTTCCGACCACGTGTCACATCTAGCCCTCATGGAGGGGCAGGTAAATAAATAACAAAAGTTCTATTTTTCTAGACCCAACACCGATTTTGTCTCTATATAAATGAACTTCCTGAAAATATCAAGTAGAAAGTTAAATATATCACTCTCTGTTCTGGTGGATTGGGTTATAAAATGATTTGTTTTGTTTAATCCTGTTACGACTCAACTCCTTGTCTTTCAGTTGTAGGTGTGTCCCTTTGCTTCCTAAAATTCATATGAATGTTTTTGCTCTCGATGAGAAATCAACTTGACTTGGTTTTTCTTTTTCATCAAATCTTTCTTGGAGTTCATATACAGGGTGACCAAAAAAAACGGGCCCAACTCTAATTAGGGCCCGTTTCTTAGTGTTTTCTCTGAATGAAATGAAACTTTGGTCATAACTAGTTTATTATATTCAAAACATCACATCAAAACACTAGGGGCTTTGGCCTTTTTTTCTCCGTTCTACAGCATATGTTCTAGATGGCCTCCATTTAGCTCCGTGCATTTCTTGAGGCGCAGCATGAAGTTGTCCATGACGTTCTTACAGACCGAATTGGTAATGGCTCTCATCTCCTTCCTTGAGTTCCTTGATGGTTCTGGGTTTCCCTGCGTAGACTCTGTCCTTAAGATAGCTCCAAAGAAAAAAATCCGGGGATGGGGGGAGGGGGACTTAGGTCCAGGCTATGGGGTGCCCACTCAAAATCAGTCTTGAGACTGATCACTTGGCCTCTGAAGTTCTCTTTCAGCCAATCTCAGGACAGGTTTGAGGTGTGAAAACTTGTTCCGTCCTGCTGGAACCAGAACTTGCTCATGAGCGACGGGTAAATGGTCTGGAGCTCACTCTTGAAGGTTTTGAGGACCTCCACATACCGCTCCTTGGTTACTGTCTACTGTCACTGTTGCGCCAGATACTTCACTCAAGATTGGTCCGATGATGCCTCTGGCCAAGATTGCAGCCCACACCGTGCACTTAGGAGAGTGTAGGGGCTTGGTGGCTACTTCATTGGGTCTGGAGGACCCCCAGAAGACATTTGTCTTGGAGTTCGCCTTTCCATCAAGATGGAAGTGAGCTTCATCTGAGGTCCAAAGGAGGTTAGTGTCTCCTCGATCTTCTCGAGCATCTTGACTGCCATAGCCCTCCTCTGCTTCTTGTCTGAGGCTGTAAGGGTCTGCAGCGTCTGTATTCTGTATGGGTAAGCCCTGATATCGTTCACCAGCACTCTCCTGCAAGTCTCACGGGACATACCGAGGGACTGACTTCGCTTACGCACAGAGCGTTTCGGACTCCGCTGGAGACTCTCTCACTCTTTTGACCAGCTTGGCTGTTCGCTTCTTGGGACGTCCCGAGTAGCTTGGACGGTTCTCTCTGGCAGCGTTGAGGTTCTCCACGGTCCCATACTTCTCGAAGTGGTCCATCCAGTTCTGAATTCTGCTTTTGGAAGGAGCCTTTTCACATTCAAACTGACGCATGAAACTGTCCTGGGTTTTCTTAAACGAGCCTGTCTTGTAGTACAATTTAACACAGTGTATTCTTTGTCCCAGCTCCCACTTGCGTCTTGGTGTACTCACGGTCGTTGATTCTGCCATGTCCTGTAAAAATAAGGGCAATCGGTGAATAAATAATGGAGATATCACATGAAGTGTACACGGGGCCCGTTTTTGGGGGGGAGGGGGTCACCCTGTATTAGATCCCTTCCTCTTTTTGCTTCTCACAAAAATCTCTCTATCGTCCTAAACATTTTATCACACCTGAAGCTATTCTCTATCGCTACAAAACTACTATCAGACCATGTACGCACTATTGTTGTCGTATTTGGTCTAGTGAACCTGTGTCACATTCGATGTGCAGAAACGAATCTATAATTTGATTAGCCTTATCATTTCTTCTTCTCTGCAACCTCAGTCTCATAGACGTGATGTTGCTAGCCTTGATCCTTTTTATTATGACATGTGTTCTTCAGAATTGTATGATCTTTTTCACTGCTTCCTTTTTTTGACTCATTGGTCTAGTAGTCTTCACCAGTTCGCTGTTTTTATTCCTCATTGTATAATACAGCTTTTTATTTCAGTGGCTTCTTTCTAAGAACTGCAAGATTGTGGAGCTCTCTTCCTGCTAACTATTTTCCTCCTACCTATAATCTTGGCCTTTGCAAAACTAAGGTTAATAGACATCGTCTGTCTTCTCAGCTTTCGTTTTTGTCAGCTCCTTATATCAAGTTACTTTGCACCTTGTCTGGAGCGATTTTCAGAAAAGAAAAAAAGTTGCTTCCAATCATGTGGTGTTCAGTAAATGGTTTTACTATGGCATAATTCCGACCTTGTGTCAAATCCAGCCCTCATGGAGAGGCAGCTAAATAACAAAAGTTTGCAAGACATGGTCTGTTATCCCAATAAGTGGTTGAAGCAGATTGTTTGTATTGATGAAAAAAAGAGGAAGAGGGTTAAAGATTTTTATCCTGGACCCCAAAATCAACAGAGATTAACCATTCCTGGTCCCTGTTGATTTTGCAGTGAGAGTTTAGTTCTGTGCAATTCTAGGAAGTCCACCCTTCCAGGTTTTTCCTTCTCTCTTTGAGAAGGGGTTAATGCATTGCTAATCGCCTGGGGCACTCTTACTGGGAAATGTTGACGGAGCTGCCCAGGCACGTTTTGCAGGTCAGAATGCCCTTTCTCGGAGGGCTCTGTCTTCTCAATCCCACTTTCCAACCATGGTGTCTAAGTTCTTGCAGTGGCAGAGAAATAAACAACTTCCACCCAAAGCAGACAATATGGCATCATGCTTGAGAAATGGTCCTGAAGCATTATTACAAGAGCAAAGGTCAGGGGATATTGATCATAGAACCTTACAATGGTAAAATCGAATACAAGAAGGAAATGAGAAACAGGCGAAGAGATGGACACACACACATAAAGATGACGGCTAAACAAATTATAAAGAGATACGAGGGTAAAAACAGGCATAGGACAAAGGATGGGGTATGGTTTTTTAACAATCTGTTGGAAACATCAGTGGCAGTGAGCATGGTTATTACGTATCGACTCTTCATTGGACAAAATCTTCATCTAACAGTTCTTTTTTCAGTGAATGTAATATTTTAATGTTGAACAATGTTAAACATGTCGTTTCCAACAAGCACGTACTCGATGCATTCGTGGGTTTCTTGCCAGTGAGCGATCAAGATACACAAACTAATTAATCTATATAATTATAAAACTCTGAACCTTGCTTGCTTTCTTGCATCTTGTCTTTGATGATTGGGCGATTCCACCTTTTAAAACTGGGAAGACAGGTGACTTTAATATAGACTTGTGTCATGCATTCATTAGATTGCTTTGTAATTACATTGAGCTTCTTAAATAAGGACTGGTATGTATTATAAGGAAATAAATTATATTTCCACAGAAATATGTGTGTGTGTGTGTGTGTGTGTGTGCCTGCTTGATTGCTTGAATCTTGTGTTCGTCGACCGGACAATTCTATTTTTTAAAAAAGGAATGACAGGTGAATTTATATATGTGTAGGGTGTGACTCAAAGGCTAAGGAATTAGGATATTTTGGTTTCGATTCTAACTGATGGCACCCAAGTCATATATATTTTTTTGGTTTTGATCTCACTACTATATGTTAGGTTCAATATAATAATCAATAAAGAATTGTTTCTATAATAATAAATATGCAATCTGCATGAATTAAAATATCATATTTAAACATATGCTTACAACCGTGCAACACCGAGCGGCCTGCTAGTTAATTAATAAAAGTTCATTTTTGCAGTCTTGTCTTCATTCTTTGATCATCGTTATTCCAGGCAACAACAATAAACAACTACAAACATTTATGGACCTTTTCCAAAATAATTCGATACACAAATTCATTGTAGAAAGAAACGTTAATAACCAAATTCATTTCCTTGATGTTTTCATAGACACCTCCAACAATGCATTCAACATCTTCGACTACAAAAAAATAATTAGCCTAAATTTTTACCTTCTAAATTTTAAGAGCGAATGCCCATTACAAAATAGCCATTGCCAAAAACCTATTAAACTGCGCTAAACAATCGCCTCCATAAAAAAGAAAATTAGTTTTCGAATTAAAAATATCAAACAAGTCCTTATTAATAATGGATTTTCTAATTATATTGTCGGACAACAAATAAAATCAATGCTTCAGAACTTAAATAAATACCACCACAAATAATAATATCACACAGCATCACAACCCAATTTCCATTAACATATTCTACTGCAATGAAATGCAACCAAACATTAAATTAGAAGTAAAAGACATAAAAATATCTTGCACAGATTCGCATCCCAAACTGGCAACAACAATAAAATAAGATTCATTATTTACTATAAAAAAAAGAAATTTAGCTCCCAAACCTTGTAGTAAGAAACAATGCCTCCCCAACTGTAAAATAATTAGAAAGAGCAAACGTTATTTTTCACTTTAAATGGTCTTTGGGAGAGTATAACTTCTGTAACAACCTTGAAATAGATAATTACATTGGTTATACAACAATTATCCTATCCCATCGCCTCACCCTGCATAATGTAAATTACAGTGCAATTTTTCAACATGTACAAAAAAGCATAACTGTCCCCTTCCCCTTCCGATGTTAGACAAATTTTATTGTACCTCATGAAACAAATTTAAAAAAGCTGAAATCTATATAAAAACCTAAAAACCTGAAATAAACCACATCGTATTCTAAATGTGCCAAAACATTTTTAAATGCTGGTCATAACCTTCCATCCCCTCTCCTATGTGACCCAGTTACTGACCCCGGAATTTGGGTTGGGTAGTGATCAAGCAACCTATGAATACTAACCATTGCTCTTACTACTAATTTTCTACCTTGTTAGTCTTTCACAGCACATCATTAGATTTCCTTGTAATATGGTGAAAACGTTCGTAATAAATATGAGACATATATTAACAGTTTTCACTTTCATACAAAAAAGATATTAAAAATCGAAAAAATAAAAAAGCTATAATTAAACAGCTCTCTGTTTTCTTTAATAATGTTTGTTTAAATGAAAAAATGCTGCCTAAAACCACACTATGTTGAATAAGTTTAAATGCAATGAAACAATATTTTTGGAAAAGTGATTAACACATCTGCAGAACTATTAAAATTGAAATTATACTAACATCAGAAAATAGGTCAGTCTTGAATTCCTGGGGAAATAATTCATATCGTCGAACCATTGATTAATCTTCGTTAAGTTTTTCTGGTGTTTGTATAATTTCACTTATATATATATATGTGTGTGTGTGTGTGTGTGTGTGTGTGTGTGTGTGTGTGTATATATATATTTATTATTTAGTCACTAGGAGTAATCAAACAGGCCATCATCAAAGATTTCTCTTTGAGAACAACTTGTGATGTTCTCTGGAGTCTGAGCGACAACAAGTCTCCCCAGATTTCCAATACTCTCCACCTCTTTTGATATCCTTTGCAAATGAATTTGCATTATCGCAACAGCCGCTCACCATTGATTACTTGTTAATAGCGACCATTGGTCTTCATTGAAATCTGGATGGCAATAAGCTTCCCAGTCTTTTTTGCACTCATCCAGTGGAGGTCCGGCTAGTGTTTTCTCTTCTAGATCTTTTCATCCTCCTTGGCCCCCATTTAAAAATAGGTGGGTGGGTGCAGTTTTAGTTTTCATGATTCCATGTGGTGTTTCTTGGAGTTTTATCTCTATGCCAGTCTCCATATGTCCAGGTAGCGCCTGTGGGTCATGTGTTTTAGTCTCCACATTTAAGGGTTTTTCTTAATCTTTCAGCTGTTTTCATTCTTGTCATCCGTTGGATCTTATCAGCCATCCCTCTGATTCCAATCTCTCTCATTCTTTTTACAAGCGTTTCTAGTCTTGTATTTTATATTTCTCTTTAATATGTATTTATATATACTTCCTTCATTTTCAATCTAAATGTTTTTTAGCCAGATTTTATTTATATTTTGTATAATTCTACACTTTCTCCTCTTCTGACGAAAGTGTTTAGCTTCAAAATGCCATGACCTAAAGAGGTTCTTCTCTCTTATTCTTTCATCATTGATCTAATCTATCTATAAAAGTGAACGTGTCTGTGTATCTGTCTGTCTGGGTGTCTGTCTGTATGTCTGTATGCCTGTGTGTGTACATTTCCATACGCAATAACTCTGTCAATTTTCAGTCTACAAACTCAAAATTTGATATACCGGGTACTGAGATTTGGGAAAATTGATGTGATTGGTTTTCGGTCAAAAATTTGGCGATTAAAGGGTCAAAGTTCAACAATTTGAACTTTGAGAACTCTACCAAACTCCTCCGACAATTTTCGGTCTAAACCCTTGAAATTTTAGATATAGGTTCCTTGGACATGGAGCTAACTTAATAACTTAATTTGAGCCAAAAACAATTAATTTTAAGTGGTAATAATAGGAGTCAAAGTTAAAAAGATTGACCGCTTTTTTTTTTTTTTTTTTTTGCTCAACATACACCTCCAAATACCCGGGAACCCATGCTAGTATATCTATAAAAGTGAACGTGTCTGTGTATCTTACTGTCTGTGTGTCTGTCTGTGTGTGTATATTTCCCTACGCAATAACTCTGTTAATTTTCAGTCTACAGACTCGAAATTTGATATACAGGGTACTGAGATTTGGGAAAATCTATGTGATTGGTTTTCGGCCAGAAATTTGGCTGTTAAGGGGTCAAAGTTCAACGATTTGACCTTTGAGAACTCTACCAAATTCCTCTGACAATTTTCGGTCTAAATACTTGAAATTTTAAATATAGGTTCCTTGGACATGGATCTAACTTAATAACTTAATTTGAACCCAAAACAATAAATTTTAAGGGGTCATAATAGGGGTCAAAGTTTAAAAAATTGGCCGATTTTTTATTTTATTTTATTTTTTTTTTTGCTCAACATACACCTCCAAACACCAGGGCAACGCCGGGCTGAAATGCTAGTGATATAATAAATTTATATTTAACTTTTATTCCTCATCTTTTATTCAATACTAGCAGGGAGACCCAACGTTGTCCGAGATTGAGTGAGAATCAACAAATATTTCACCTTCCCATACTTTTATTGTCATCAAAATCAGTGAAATCACCCATTTTTTTAATCAAATCGATTAATTGCTCTAGTTGAGAACCTCCACCCTTGTAGTGTACTGAGAAGAAGCTTCACATGCCTCTCCCCAATGACTTATTCCACAATATATTGTAGTCTACATTGCACTGTAGAGAACCTACTGTTGATGTTATAAAATTATCATTTTATATATAATGGCTTGAATTAAAGTTTAAAATGCGAAAGTCAAGTATCATGATTCAATTGTGCTCTAAACGAAAACATTCATGTCGAACGCGCCCCTGTCTTATCAAAGAGCCTAATGTAAGTTTAATGAAATTATTTTTAATTACTTGAATTAAAGTGAAAATTACAAAAGTCAAGTATCATGGGTCAGTTGTTCGCTAAAAAAGAGCATTTATTTTGAACGTGCATCTGTCTTATAAAAGAGTCTACAGTTGATTTTATAGACTTGGTCTTTCTGCTTGTGCATTGCTATTGCACTTGTGATGCTGGGCTGTATTAGGTGTTTACTTTGGTCAAAAACGTCTGTTCCTTATTTAATCAGAATATTTCGATTATCAATACTAATCGAAGATATTTTGATACAAATCTATCTAAGAACACTGCCAGACACATTAAGTACCTTCGTGTGAAATTTTATAAAAATCTGCCTATAAAAGTGTTAATTTTCGTCAGAATCGGACTTTCTTTTATTATTCAGATTGTTTTATCGATTTTCGATACTTATCAGAAGCATTCTGACACAAAACCTACGTAAAAACACTCCCTGACACATCAAGTACGTTCGTGTGAAATTTAAAAAAATTGGCCCAGACGTTTTGGAATCTATAAAGCATGAACTCTCACTCTCTCACTCTCTCTCTCTCTCTCTCTCTCTCCCCAATACTTTTGCATGCCACTGTATATATATATATATATATATATATATATATATATATATATATATATATACCTATTTCATTTACTCACATAAAATTGATATACGAAAGTATAGATTTATGCGTAAACTTTAAGTATTTACTTCAAAAGTGCTCAATACATAGGTAGAACTAGTTAGCAATTTATAAAATATATATGGCGATTAAGCTACACTGAATATTCGGCGTTTCATCCACTCTAGGATTTGTCAGGATTATGCGCAATCCTAGAGTGATGAAACGCCGAATCCTAGAGTGGATGAAACGCCGAATATTCAGTGTAGCTTAATCGCCATATATATTTTATATATATATATATATATATATATATATATATATATATATATATATATATATATATATATATATATATCTGATGGCAGCAAATTCGCTTTCGAACATTGCCATCACTCGATACAGCACAACAAAAAAGAAAAAAAAGATATATAGAAACACGAAAACATGCAGTGATGAGCTGCACGAATGTGGCTTTTAAGCCCTGCTAAACTCTTGCATTCCTTAGCACACATTGTACAGACATGTGCACCACTAACAGCACGTTCTTGCTGTTCTTTTCTATGCAGGATCAAATGCCGTTTCAAACCGCCTGTCGTTTTGTACATTCGCCCGCAGTGTACACAGGTCAATTCTGGCAACTCAAGACTGCTTTGTGGCCCGCTGCGCCGATGAGTAGACTGGTGACTCATCAGCCCAGCTCTGCTAAGGCATATTCTTCCGCACACCTCACACTCCAGACCAATTTGGCTCCCCCTCCCATCCACGGTTTCTTTCACTCTCCCTTTCCGGATATCATGCTTCAGCCGCTCATACTGGGTTCGATCCACCTCAAACTTGCCCACACCTCCCCGCAAAGTCCTTCTCCACCCTCTGCGATCCAAAGCAAGACTCTCCCAGGTTCTTTCATCAATCTCATATTTTTTTAAGGTGAATCTTAAACAATCCTTAAATCTCAATTTAGGCTTTCGAGCCAGACGTCTTCCCTCGGCGAGCTCACCATATAGGAGTTGTTTGGGAAGTCAACTGTCTAACATCCTCACCACATGTCCACTCCATCTCAGTCTATGCTTAATAACGTGAACCTCAATGCTAAGGCATTGGGTCCGATCAAGCACCTCCTCATCACTGACATACATCTGCCAACCCACACCTAAGATTCGCCGTAGGCACATCTGGTGAAACCGCTCGAGACGTCTCAAATGCTCCCTGTATGTTGTCCAAGTTTCACAACCATAGAGAAGAGTAGAGAGAACGTATTCGGCATAAACCTTAATCTTAGTTGGCAGCAAGATCCCATGACGTCTCCACAAACGCTCATTCAACTTTCCGAAGGCATCACTTGCCCTGCTGATCCGTAACGATACCTCATCATCCAGGGCACCAGACATACTCAGTGTGCTGCCCAAGTATACCAACTTAGAGACAACTGCTATCCTTGACTCACAGATATAAACTGATGGCCTCATAGTATGGCATGCCCGGAGCAGGCTCATACATTAAGACAGTTTTTTTTTTCAGATTGATGGTCAGGCCCAATATGCTGCAGGCAACCGCAAAAGCGTCCACAAGATACTGCATATCAGTCACCGTATGAGCTACCAGATCACCGTCATCCGCATAGAGTAAGTCACGAATCGTGTTGGTGAGTACCTTTGTACTTGCATTGAAGCGCCTAATGTTGAACAACCCCCCAGTAGTTCGGTAACGAATATAGACACCATCAGAGCACCCCCCCCAAATGCCATCCGAAAGACCATGGTGAAATACAACGCAAAGAGTGTGGATGCTGGAATGTCTCCCTGCTTAACACCATTTTCTACTGAGATAGGATCAGCCAGCTTTCCCCCAACGTTGATCACAGCCTTCATATCATCGTGGAAGAGCTTTAAGATGGTTATAAACAGGACAGCCAAGCCTTTTCAAAATATAACAATAACAATATATATATATATATATATATATATATATATATATATATATATATATATATATATATATATATACTGATGGTGTTCTATATTTAGTGATAGACTATTAAAATCCTGATGTAAAAAAGGACACATTGTCCGACGTGATGAATGTTTGCCTCCGTGCAAGAACGTTAATATCATTTGCAAAAAGGACTAAAAAAATAACTATTTTTCAAATGGAGTTTTCATGACTTCACTAAAGAATTTGACACTAAATTTTCGGTCTAAAATGTTTGTAAACAAGAATTTGGTCGCAACTAAAATAGACGGAGATTAATATAAAATCCAGATTTGTTAAAAAAAGAACAAACAAAAAAACAAAAAAAAAAAAAAACAGATATTTATAAAGTGAATTTTTTGCTGGAAGTGTTATTTCAAAGATACACACATATCTCTCTATATTTTTTAGGCACTTTGTATGTATGCATGTGTACGCATGTGTGTGAGTTTTTCCCCTGTGGATGCTGAAGCGGCAGGGCCGATTTTTAAGTTTTTTTCTCCTGTTCTTTACGTCGTTCATTTTCCACGTTCCTTAAATCAAATCTCCCTACAGCAAAAAATAGCAAAAATAAATAAATAACAATAAAAAAAACAACAGAAAAATCAACAAAAATTTACTAAAAAAAATTTAAAAAATAAACAAACAAAAACAAACAAATAACCAACCAAAAAGTAACCAAAATAGTAATAATAATAATAATAATAATAATAATAATAATAATAATAATAATAATAGTAATAATAATAATAATAATAATAAACACATGTTTTTCATTCTATGCATAACGTTTGTTCTTTCTTTATTCTCTTTTCTCTCTCTCTTTCTTTCTTTCCTTCCTTTCTCCCTTTTCTTTCTTTATTTTCCTTCTTTCTTTCCTTGTTTACTTCGTTCATTTTCTTTTCTTTTCGAACCCAATCTTCCTACGGCAAAAATAACAAAAATAAAATAAAAAAAACAAACAAACAAAAAACAAGAGAAAACCAGCAAAAACACCGCCCCAAAAAAGAAACAAAATAATGATAGAAACAAAACAACAAATATCTTCCTTTTCGTTCCATGCTTGACGTCTGTTGCCCTTGGCAACACACTTATATCAGACTCACGTAGTTATGCTTAAATGCTATTAAAATCCGGTCGATGCAGTTTTTTGCGAAAAACAAGCATTCCTTGGCACGTGGAAATCCTACAGGCACTACAGATTCAAAACACTTGGATGGTTGGGATTCCGGTCGGCCATCTTGTGGTTGCCCGGGTGTATTTCGTTTGGGGGTTCTGTTTTACGGCATATTAGCCTTTTCGGTTATTTAACATCGAATCTAATAAATTGTGAAAAAGTTTTTATTTTTCAAATTCTTTATAATATCTTCAAATATTTATTCATTGTGTTCGGTTTGGTTTTTAGTAGATGGGATTGTTTTACCTTCCTAATAAATTTAAGCAAAGGACAAGACACAAAAGAAACACAAACTTCCTTTTTGAACAATGGCAATAAAGAGTATTTTATTTGTAGAAGGAACTGCCAGGTCAAGCTGCTAAAAGGGAAGAAGAAAAAGAAAGTTCTTTTAAGGTCAATCAGTATCGTGTCGTCCCCGGCTGGATAGCAGTTGTCTCAAATGGACCGTCAATGCTATAGCGAAATGTCCGATGGGCAGGAAACGAAAGGGGATGTTGCTACGCTGGCGATCCGGATCTGACTGCAGTGCTGACGTTCCCTTAAGACTTTTAGGGAGCAGATGAATCAATGCGCCCTGTTAGCTGATTGCTCAGACTGTGGCCGGAAAACTCAAAGGGGGCGTTGATTCACCAGAGAAAATAGTTCTCTATGATTGCTACAGGTTGTTTTGTTTTACGATATATCGACCATTTTCTGGTAATTTAGTGCCGATTCCAGTGATTTTGAAAAGAGGTTTTATGCTTTAAGTTATTTATATAGATAAGAGGAGCATGCAAAATTAATTTTGCGGTGCATGTTATAAAAATTAAAACGTATTTACTAAATGTAAATCAATATTAATATTTATGTTTTTATATATACATTTATTTATAATAGAAATTGTTCCAAACAAGGCGTGAAGACACTTGATGCAAGGAGCTCAGAACGGAAGATGATTATCACAAAGACAAGAGATGCTTATTAACCTTAGTTTTGAAAAGACCAAGGCTATATGTAACAAGGGAAACAGTGAGCAAGAAGAGAGTTCCACAACCTTTTTTTTTATTATTATTATTATTCAATTTTCACCCCAAACAAGGCACAGTGCCACTTTGAAGCAGGGGGCTACTATCAGGGACTTAATTAGCAGGGTCATTATGAAGGGAGATGAGTAGAAAGATGTTTGTTCACATTACACTTGAACTTCTGCATATCAGTGCAGTTGGGAAAGCAGAATCCCGGAAGGGAGTTCCAAAGACCCGCAGTTCTGGGGAAGAAACTATTGGAGTAAAAGGCTTTCTTGCACCTAGGGATCTCTACTGTAAAGGGATGAGACTTAGTAGCTTGTCGGGTTTGTCGGGGGTAGTTACGTCAGGGAGGTACAAGTGTTTGCAGTTCGTCAGAGCATTCACCATTAAAGTATTTGTAGAACAGGCAGAGGGATGCAACATCTCGTCGATGGGACAGAGGCTGAAGCCTAGATGACAATTCAGGACCTATCAGGTTGGCGACTCTCTTTTGAACCCTGTCCAGGAGCGAGAGACAAGCAGCAGATGCACCAGCCCAGATGTGACAACAGTACTCCATACATGGGCGAATGGTGGCCTTATAGAGGTATAGGATACTGTCAGACGTAAGTAGTTTTCTAGCACGGTAGAGGGAGCCAACCTTCCTTGCAGCAGCCTTGGCAATGCTCTCAATGTATCTATTCTAGTTCATATTCCCTGTAAACGTTAGGCCGAGGAGTTTAAAAGAAGTACTTTCAGGCAATGTGTTCTTGGCCATTGCTATTAGTGGTAGAGAAGGTTTCTTGTAGTTAATGAAGTAAACAAGCTTAGTCTTAGCAGCATTGAATGTGACCAACCATTTTTGTTCCCATTCCACTACAGATTGGAGGTCATCCTTGCAGCTTTTCGAAAGAAACTATTGAAATAAGAAGTTGTTTTGTTTTCGTTTTAGCTTTGCGGAGCATGATTGCATTTTGCAAAGTAGAGGGGGAAAAAACAATAACATCAATGATTAATTTTAGGTCAAGGCGCCAGTATCTTCAGACAGTCTGACCAGGTAACACTAGGATGTGTTTAGAGTTCAACATTTGTAGAGGTTTATGAAATTTGTAAGAAAATAATGAGCCTATTTGATCACTAACTATAAATATTTATGACAAGCTTAAATTTAAATTAAACTCAAAAGTCTGTGGAACACGTTATTACTGAACGATTTCTCTTCAGATTACCACATGATTGTCTTCAAATTCAATGTCCACAGACTCTTACTAGTATTGGTCCATCTGGGCAGGAGCTGCTCGGCGCACCCTATACAGCCTTGATAGAGTTCAAAACCGGCTTCAAAACCTAGTAGGTGATCCCCTTTTCACTTCTCTGCTTGCGAGCCTTTCTCTCCTCTATCGTTATTTTTATGGCAAGTGCTCGACTGAACTCCAATCTAGTCCCTCCTTGCCAAACTTTCACTTAAAACACTCGACTAGCTACAATCACTATTAACTATTTTCCCCACTATCTGTGCCTAAATCGAAATGCAGATTCCATGAACAAAGATTCTTTCCCAGAACTGCCAGCCTGTGGAACACTGTTCTGCTGGCCTGCTTCTCGGTTGAATATAAGATGGTAGCCTTCAAATCCAATGTAAACAAATTTTTGTTGAGCCGTCCCCATAAATAATCAAATTCTACTCAATTTACACCATTAATGATTACTGCACTATCACCTTACATTCATTAACCCTTGACCTTCGGGCCTTGATAAGTGGTGATTCCCGATGTTATCAATTTGTTTATTATTCTTATGCAGCAAGAGCAATCCGAGGATAATTGTTAATAAGGCAGAATGATTGTCAGCCGAGAGAAAAGAGTATGACTATTAATACAATGGATAGAACGATAAAAGTGTCACCTAAAAAAAACAACACAACAGATTTATTTTAAAGTTTTTATTGAAAAAATCAATTCTGATAACTTAATTATGCAGTAGAACTGACATCTATTCAATGTAGTCGCATTCAGCCTTAATCACCACTCTGATACGGATCCGGAACTGGGAGCATGCCTTTTCCACAATGCCAGCGGGAGCTCGGCGAATACTTGGCGGATGGTGGCGATCAAGCTAGCTTTGATGTTAGGGGAGGTTATGTTGGTAATGTTCTCTACGTATAACCAAGCGAAGTGATCCAACGGGTTCAGATCGGGTGAGTGAGGGGGGGCAGTGAGGAAACGGAGTAGAAACGGGTACAAAGTCGTAGCATTTCTTCTAAAGTCAAACATGGGTCTCTTTGAACTTGTGGGTCGGTGCCAAGTCCTGATACCACACGCAGGGTCTACCAGCAGCCACCTAATTGCAGGGTAACACCACACTCTTGAGCACATCCAAATACACTTTGGTGTTGACTTTCAAGCCGACTTCGAAGATGTGAGGTGGCATGATGTGACCCTCGCTTTAAAACACACCAAAGACCATAACCGTGACCGGAAACTTTGTTTTTATCAACTTGAACACGTCTCTACTATTTGTGGCAATCCAGCGAGGCATTTTGAGGGTGCTAGAAATGGTCCTGTTGTTATAACTTGAATCGATAGAGAGCATGAGTTGTATAGCGGCGCATCTCCGATCTCGCTTGTTGAACATTATGTTACTTTCAGACATGATAGAAGGCTCATATCGCTCGTGGGATTTGTACATAACTGGCCAACTAGTAGATGGTCAGCAACAAAAAAGATAAACGGTTTTCATCAAACGGAGGTGGAATCATGTCGTCTTTTCTAGGACGATAATTTTATCGTTCCAACCTGTATTGATCAAAGGTGCGTTTGATTAGAAAGATTTACAGGAATTTGTTGATGTTGGATTGGAACATTACCAAGTTTAAACCAACGCGGAAGTTGTCCTACGGTTATGTATTTCGAACCAAACTTATTTTTATAAATATTTTAAGATATAAAGAACTTGAAGCATAAAAACTTTTATCCAAAATTACTGGATTCGGCATTAAGTAACACGAAAAGGGTTGATATGACACAAAAAAAAACCAAACAACCGAACTAACTAATCCTCTTACTTTCTTTATACTTCTTGTGCCTTTATTCGTTTTTCTTTCTTTTTTCTTCCCTTTTATTTTTCATCTTTTCTTTATGTTTCATTTTTTTCTTCTTCCTTTTCTTACTTTTTTTTTCATTCTTCTTCTTTCACGTTTTATTCTCCTTCTTTCCTCCTTTCTTAAACAAAATCTTACTACGGCAAGAAAAACAATAACAACAACTAATAAAACCTATATGTTCGTTTCATGCATATTTCCCTTGACAAGGCACATATATTAAGACATACCCGAAAAATGTTGATATGCCGCAAAATAAAACAACCAACCCGCTATCTTTATTTATACACTCTTCTTGGTTCTTTCTTTCTTTTTCTTTTTTTTTTTTTTTCGTACTCTCTTTTTTATTTTTTATCTTCTTGGCTTTTTTTCTCTCTCCGTTTTTCCCCAATTTCATACCATCATTCTCTTTTTCTTCTCCTTTTTTATCTTTTCTTCGTCGCAATATTCAATATTCATTTTTCACGGAACATAACAATACGATTATTAATTTCCCATAAAACTCTTCTCTCAAAGAATTTTTTCAAATTTTCTTTTTTTTAATTAATCTTATCTGCTACAGTTGCAAACAAATTAGCAATTGTCGATAGAAATCTTCAAGAATCCAGAGATCCATTTATTCAACCACTTGTCAAAGACAATTTTGGATGGAGATGGAATGGAAATAATTGGATAGCTGAATTTATTAGGTGTAATTCAAATTTAAAAAAAAAAAACTTCTTTTGTTTAAGAATCTTTGAGAAGAGGATAGATTATTCGTATTATTTGGATCCTTCGAATTCCTGTTCTCATCATGAATGTCATTTTCACAACGTTTCGGTTGATGTTACCTCTGACCTTCTTTAAGTGTATCTTATTGGATGATCAAGATCTCTCTCTCTCTCTCTCTCTCTCTCTCTCTCTCTCTCTCTCTCTCTCTTCTGACCTTGAACACGTGGTGCAATGGGGGAAAACATGGCTGGTTAATTTTAATGCATCAAAAACCAAGCTTCTCTATTCTCATCATCAATGCTCTGAACCCCATCTGGCACCATTTGAAATGAATGAGTCTCGTCTTAAGGATGCATCTCATCTTGAATATTATTTTCAGAACGTTTCTGGCGATGTAACCTTAAACCTTCTTCAAGTGTGTCGTGTCGAACACAAGAAGTCTTAAGTAATTTCCAATTGTATTTTGAGTGTCGCCCGCACTGGGGATTGAACCTTCAAAAAAGTGTAAATTGCAACTGAATTTTACAAGTTACTTTATCTACTATGCCGCGAGTTCTTGCAGACAACTATGAATTTTAGGAGCCTTAAACCTATTTTAAAATTAAAATTTTAAATGCAAAAATCAAGTATAATACCTTTGTATATATTTCATTTCTTGACATCACACTTGCACCACGCCTTAAAATGCTGACGCAACACAAAATCAACACATGAGTCGTCAATAACCGTTCATTTCTAGGTTTGGTGATTTAATCGCAGATGCAAACTATGTTACATTGTTGATTTTATACCCAGGGTCCTTTTTGCTTGTGTGGTGATAAAACTTCTCAAAAGCACTTTGAAATAAAGGTAGACTCATATATATATACTAGCATGGGTGCCCGGTGTTGCCCGGGTATTTTGAGCAAAAAAAAAATGTGGTCAATTTTTTCAACTTTGCACCCTTATTATGACCCTTTAAAATTCATTGTTTTGAGCTCCAATCAAGTTTTTAAGTTAGATCCATGTCCAAGGAACCTATATCTAAAATTTCAAGTTTTTAGACCGAAAATTGTCGGAGGAGTTTGGTAGAGTTCTCAAAGGTGAAATCGTTGAACTTTGACCCCTTAATCGCCAAATTTCTGGCCGAAAACAAATCACATCAATTTTCCCAAATCTCAGTACCCTGTATATCAAATTTCGGGTCTGTAGACTAAAAATTAACAGAGTTATTGCGTAGGGAAATGTACACACACACACACACTTTCACTTTTATAGATATACTAGTATGTGTGACCGGCGTTGCCCGAGTATTTGGAGGTGTATGTTGAGCAAAAAAAAAAAAAAGCGGTCAATCTTTTTTAACTTTGACCACTATTATGACTCCTTAAAATTTATTGTTTGGGACTCAAATCAAGTTATTAATTTAGATCCATGTCCAAGGAATCCATATATCAAATTTCAAGTGTGCAGGCCGAAAATTGTCGGAGGAGTTTGGTAGAGTTGTCAAAGATCAAATCGTTGAACTTTGACCCCTTAATCGCCAAATTTCTGGCCGAAAACAAATCACATCAATTTTTCCAAATCTCAGTACCCTGTATATCAAATTTTAAGTCTGTAGACTAAAAATTGACAGAGTTATTGCGTAGGGAAATGTACACACACAGACACACAGACAGACACTTTCACTTTTATAGATATATAGAGAGATATATATGACAAATAAATGACAAAAGTCTATATTTCAAATTTCAAGATGTTGACCATCTTACAATTTATTCCTTTAAGTATAATTTGTTCATTTAAGTACGAACTTAAAGGAATAAATCGTAAGATGTTCAACATCTTGAAATTTAGAACATAGACGTTTGTTATTTATTTGTTATATGCTCTGTAATTACATTGAGCTTCATAAATTAAAGGATATGAATAAAAGATGAAATATGATTGGAAAAACATATTTCTACACAAACTCATACGCACACCGAAACTGTTAATGTCGCTAAAAGTAAAAACAACAAATCTTATATATATATATATATATATATATATATATATATATATATATGTATATATATATATATATATTCTTTTGTCATACACATAATTACTTGGCTTTCATTATAACACCTCACCAAGCAGTTAATTGGAATGTGATTCATATTTCTAACCCAAACTTGTCACATTTTCTTTTCTTTTTTTTCTACTTATTTCTTGGTTTGTCTTTTTTGTCTTTTTCCATTGTTTTACCATTTCGAGTTTTTTTTGGAATTTGGTCCTTTTGTGTTAATTGTCTGTAACTCTTCGAGATTACATCCTAAAATAGTTGTAATTAAGTTCGGTATGTAGAATCGTGTTATCTACAACAACCGCATGTCTGAAAGCAACTTCAATTTTCTCATACATGAGTTTTTGGTTTTTTTTTTTAGAAAAGTAAACAATTAACTAACAAAGAATATATATATATATATATATATATATATATATATATATATATATATATATATATGTGTGTGTGTGTGTGTGTGTGTGTGTGTCACTTGGACGCCCGGCATTGCCTGGTCGTACAATACGCTTAAACATGATATTTTAATTTATGCAGATTGCATATGTATTATTATAGAATCAATCTTCGATTGAATATTATATATTACGATAAACAATTTGCCCGATGGATTAATTTGCAATAAATAAATAAATAATGATAATGTCGTTCATCAAATTCCGTCTATGTTTATTTACAATATCACGTCAGCTGATATTTGGGCTTGACGATGAATGCCCTGGAAAAGTCACTTCTGATTAATGTTTAGTTTTAAAATATGCAAAGGTAGAAATCATTTGCGGCGATTTTTAATATTACCTTTTCTTTTATCATAAATTGAACTCATTAATAAGAAAAAATTAAAATAAAATGGTGAGGTACGCCCGGGCTTGAATACGGGATCAATCAATCTTTAGTTGAATGCTCTACCCCTGAATTATACCTCCAGATGTCAATATTTCTGGGTTTTTTTTAAAAGAGGGTTTCCTTTTTTCTGTTGTTCTTGGCCTTCAGGCCGGGATCAAAGTATAGTATCTGTTCCGGCAGATACTGTAAGCAAAGACCATATGTGGGGGGGGGGTCACCCCACGTATAAGACCTTGGTCAATGTAGGAGCAACCCTTCATACCAATGGACACTATCCAGCTACCCTACTCCCCGGGGAGTTGGTCCCCATTTTCCCCCTTCACTCCTCACATTAAAAATAGGCCTTGTGCCTAATTTGCTCGGTGGGGGAGCAAATAAATACCTTGCCTTTTTCTGTTGTTCTTGGTTTTTGGGCCGGGATCAAAGTGTAGTATCTGTTCTGCAGATGCTGCACATAACAATCACGAGGTTCTTTGCTCAGCAACCGAGAAGGCTAACATGCTTGCCAGTCGGTTTGCCTCAAACTCCACACTGGACCCTCTAAACATCCCCCTACCTCAATTTCCTATGCGGACAGACGCCACGCTAGACGATCTGATAATCACCCCTGCTCAGGTGCATGCTATCATAAAAAACCTTAACACTCCAAAAGCATATGGACCCGACCTCATCCCAGCTGTGCTATTAAAAAAGTGCTCAGCCGAAGTAGCTCCAGTTCTCTCCAAACTCTACAACAAATGCCTTAATGAATCTTGCTTTCCGGGCTGTTGGAAATCTGCTTCTGTGGTACCAGTATTCAAGAATTCTGGCGAAAGAACTGACCCATTAAATTATCGCCCTATTAGCCTCCTCCCACTTTTTGCCAAAATATTTGAGACCTTAATTAACCATGCTCTAGTCCAGCACCTTACAGATGCTAAACTTCTGACCGACCAACAATATGGATTTAGACAAGCCCGTTCCACGGCAGACATCCTCACTGTAATCTTTGAACGCATATACCATTCACTGGACAAAGCGGGAGAGGGCAGAGCGGTAGCTCTAGATATATCTAAGGCTTTTGACAGGGTATGGAATGAGGGTCTCCTCAGGAAGATTAGATCTTACGGTATCACTGGTAGAATACTTAACATAATTAAATCCTTCTTAGATAAGAGAAAAATCCAGGTTGTCGTCGATGGTCGTACATCTAAACAATATGATATAAATGCGGGAGTGCCCCAGGGATCTATCCTTGGACCTCTACTGTTCCTGATATTCATAAATGACCTCCCCGACAAAATTGCCTCTGAGATGGGTATATATGCTGATGACACCACACTCTATAGCAGGCACGACAGGAAAACAAATGAACATATATCTAAAGTAATGGCAGAAACACTAGAGGATGACCTCCAATCAGTAGTGGAATGGGGACAAAAATGGATGGTAACGTTCAATGCCGCCAAGACAAAACTGGTTTCATTCAATAATTACAAGAAACCTTCTCTACCACCTATAGCAATGGCCAACGACTCTTTATCTGAGAGTACGTCTCTCAAGCTCCTTGGCCTAACGTTCACAGGAAACATGAGTTGGAACAATTACATTGAGGGCATTGCCAGGGCCGCTGCAGGGAAGGTGGGCTCTCTCTACCGTGCTAGAAAACTTCTAACACCCGAAAGTATCCTGTACCTCTATAAGGCCACTATTCGCCCATGTATGGAGTATTGCTGTCATATTTGGGCTGGTGCATCGGCTACTAGTCTCTCGCTCCTTGACAGGGTTCAAAAGAGAGTCGCAAATCTGATAGGCTCTAAACTGGCATCTAAGCTTCAGCCTCTGTCCCATCGTCAAAACGTTGCATCCCTCTGCCTGTTCTACAAGTATTATAATGGTGAATGCTCTAATGAACTGCAAGCACTTGTGCCCCCACGACGTGAACACCCTCGACAGACCCGACAAGCTGCAAAATCCCACCCCCACACTGTAGAGATCCCTAGATGTAAAAGATCTTTCTACTCCAGTAATTTCTTCCCCCGAAGTGCTAGACTTTGGAATTCCATTCCAGGTCACTGCTTCCCCAACTGTACTGACATGCATAAGTTCAAGTGCAACGTGAACCAACATCTCGCTGCCCTAATCCCTACATAGTACCCCAGTAGATGTTTCCCCTGATAGTAGCCCCCTACACCAAAGTGGCAATGTGCCTTGTTTGGGGTGAAAATGTAATAGAAAAAAAAAAAAAAAAAAAAAACATAAGTTAATTGGTCCTTGGTCAATGTAGAAGAAACCCTTCATACTGAGACAATTACTATTATTTTCGATACTGCCAGAGTTCCCCTTTTTTACCCTTGTTTTATGGGAGCTGGTTTAACCCCCCGTTAAAAACGACCTTGTGTCACATTTTGTTTTGGTGGGGAAGCAAATAAATACATAAATACTTTGCTAAGATTTTATTATCTCCCTTGCCAGTGTAACGTATAAAAATTCCCTTTTAAAAATTCTTCTTTTATATCTATAAAAAAAAACTATTTTTAGGATCGGATTTTTTCGAGTTTAAATACTTATGTTTAGTAGAGAAATTCATCCCATATCCAAGAACACGGCCAGTAATACAAATTAACTTTGTGTGAAATTTGCTCAGCCTTTTGGGAACATATAACGAACTCTCCCTCCCTCTCTCTCTCTCTCTCACACACACACACACACACACACACACACACACACACACACACAGTGACTTCCGGCCTTGGCAGACGTGTTTTAAATATTCTCTCCAGTGCTTTTTCTGTGCACATTTGAACTTCTCTTTTAATGATTTTGAACTCATTCCATTTGTGATATTTTCCAAGGAATTCTGCCTTTTGGATCTTTTTTGGACCATTTTCCAGTTACGCGATTCCTTTGGAACTTACCTGTTGGATTGGAAGTTTTTAATTCGACCGTGTTTGGATTTTTACCATTCTTGGATTTTTTACCCTTCACCGGACTATCCATTTATGTGAAATCTTTTTATCATTTTTTTCTTTTACCTCCTATTCCCCTTACCTCACCCTTTTTTTTAACCAAGTAAGATCTGTGATTTACTTGTGGTTTCATTAAATACTTTTACATGCAAAATCCGATCCCGCATTGTGCTAATTCCTGCCCTCTGATGAGAAGGAGAGTATTTCTTCGAAACTCCGCGGATTAAGGACTATCCACTTATCTTGTGCTTCCTTTTTAAAATTAAATATGTTTTTAACTCTTTTTCAAGATGTTTTTTAACATGTTTTATTAAACATTTGTTCATATTATAAGCTCTATTTCCTTTTCGGTTTTATTGAGCTTTTACGTCTGTTTGAGATTACTTTACTTGTAAATATTAACTCTTCATTATTTATCATATATTTTAAGTTTACCATTTTGATTACCTTGGTAAACTTATAGTAATTTTTATATATATATATATATATATATATATATATATATATATATATATATATATATATATATATATATATATACGGGAGGAGTTGAAAGACTTTAGATAGATTCTTTAAGAGGAGACTTACCTAGATACTGCAAAGTTCCACAAATTAATTTGGAACTTGTAGAGAAGATGAAGAATGAAAAAACGACATTATAAAAATATATACTAATGCATGTAGATTTAATCGTTTATAAAATATGTATGACACATCAATTAGCGGTGTAGGATAAGTAAACTGTTTATACCTAGGTATTTCAAACCCTAATGCTTTTCATCAGAAGAGGAGAGAAGATGCTAGATTACATATTAGAGATACAACATCTAGCGGTTACTACAAATAATGGCCGTGAGAGGAAACTTACACTCAAGTAAAATGAACCCTCTCTCTCTCTCTCTCTCTCTATATATATATATATATATATATATATATATATATATATATATATATATATAGAGAGAGAGAGAGAGAGAGAGAGAGAGACAGAGAGAGAGAGTTAAAAGAATTAGATAGATTCTTTAAGAGGAGACTTATAGAGATACTGCAAAGTTCAACAAATTGAAGTGGAACTTATATAGAAGATGAAGAATAAAAAAACGACAGGATCAAAATATATACTAATGCATGTAGATTTAATCGTTTATTCAATCGGGATGACACATCAATTAGGGGTGTAGGATAAGTAAACTGTTTATACCTAGGTATTTCGAAGCTCATCAGAAAAGGAGAGATGTTAGGTAACATTCTTCTTATATTCTCTCTCTCCCTCCCTCCCTCTCTCTCTCTCTACCTATCTCTCTCTTTCTCTCTCTCTCTCTCTCTCTCTCTATATATATATATATATATATATATATATATATATATATATATATATATATAAAATTAGTGTTTGATGATTAATCGGAATTAGGAAAAAAGAACTTTTAGGGGTATCGAAATCGGTATCGGAATACAAAAAAATTGTACCTATTATTCGATAACAAATACAATTTATTTAATTGCCTTTTTTATTTGATTTTGTTAAAAGCAAAAATTTTCACTGCTGATAATAATGATAAAATAATAAATATTTATTGATTTGTTTTAACTACAAGTAAAACTAAAATCTATTGATTACCCATTACAAATGTATTTTTTTTTTACGCCTAAGAAAATATTTGCACATTTGGCATGTGCTTTTACATAAATTGGGGAATTAAATATTTAGAGATTTATAAAGAATCGGAATCAGAAATTTATTATGGAATTGATAATTGTATTAGAATCCTGAAAAAATAATGGAATCGTCTCATCACTAATATATATATATAATTTTTTTTTTAATTTGACCGTTATTATGACCCCTTTTATTGCGTAGGGAAATATACACACACAGACACACAGTACAGAGATACACAGACAGACAGACAGATAGACACGTTCTCGTTATATATATATATATATATATATATATATATATATATATATATATATGAGAGAGAGAGAGAGAGAGAGAGAGAGAGAGAGAGAGAGAAAGAGAAAGAAAACAAGTCACACGTTCATGAACATTCCGTCTTTATTGTAAGACTGCTTTTGAAAGTTTTACAATTTAGACAAAACATTGATGAACGTGTGACTTGGTTTGTTCCTTTTGTATCTCTCTATCTAGTTGGAATACTATTTCCATTATTCTCATTATATATATATATATATATATATATATATATATATATATATATATATATATATATATATAAAACGCGGACATTGAGGTGACATTCGCTTAGATTCTAATTGGCAGACTCATCTTGTCTGTCCTGCTGTCTAACTCAAACGTACTAGAAACTCTGTTTTTCACCACCACCCTCCCGAACACGTGACATCATTTCTATGTCATACCATTCAACACTTTCATTTTCAGCACGTTTTGTTTAGGGAGCTAACCTTTAACCCCCTTCCTGCTTTAATCACACCACCTGCAGTTGGTACATTTCCGTTTGCCGTCAGGTTATCCTGACATGTACTGACGTGACCCTCGCCATAATGTATACTAGTTGACATAATCGCTACTTCCTGGGGTAGGGTTCTAATATATCTCAAAAACATGAGTAGAGCTAGGAAGTAAGTTATGAAAAAATATGGTAATTATATGACACACGTTCTGTGTAGCTTAATTGTCATATTTTCATAAGTTACTATACAAA